>NC_088653.1:11526497-11597747 GCF_964019385.1 Sycon ciliatum
TTCAGCGCTACTGGGCCTTGCCTATGGCACTCTGCATATAAAATGCTAAAAACAGGGCCAATAGCAAGTTCTAAAACTCCAGGGTTCTGGCAACTGGGGTCCTCAAATATTTTGGAAAGGATTGCCAAGACTATCAACCACAGGGTGACAGAATCGATACAGTCCCCAAAAAGAATAGCGCCTCACAATAGGGGACGCAAGTTTGCTCAAATTGCGTGAAATACGCCAAATGCGTGAAATTGCAGCTGAAAGATCGCTGAAAAGAGAAGAAAAAAAGACGCGTAGTGTTTCCAAGCGGGATTTGAACCAACGACCTATCGTACAAGAGGCAGGATCATGATCCAACTGACTAACAGTGCTTTTACACATCAGACAGTGCCAGAAATCACTTTATATCCCATGACGTCTATAGACGTCATCCCGCGCATGGGGGGCATTTTCAATGACGTCTATAGACGTCATCAGCGTTCAATGGGTTAAATGCAGCGTGTAATTTCCAGAGCCCCTTGGAAGCCGTTTGCCATGATTGCAGGACCACAGTTGAAGCTTGTGAGCACTGCAAAACACGCGTGAAGCAAGTTCACTCTGAGACTATGAGGGACAGAATCCTCGTAGGAATCAGAAGCGATGAAACTCTGCATAAACTTCTTGCGAAAGCAGAAATCACGCTAGAGGAAGCGATAGGAATAATTATGTCATGCAGAGGAAGCTGCAGCGCAGACGCAGTCAGGTATGGAACCAACATGCCAGGAGTTACAGTTCAAAGCTGTGAGGAGATCCCAGCACAAGAAGGAGAAATTTGCAGGCAATCGGGAACAGAAAACGCCATGGAATCCGCCGGAGAAACAAACAGCCACCCAGTCAAGGTGCAAGAAGTGCGGGTTGCCACATCCCGGAGACATAAGATGCCCGGCTGAAGGACGAACATGCCATCTTTGCGGGGAGGTGGGCCATTTCAAGAAAGTTTGGGGGGAACAAGGAACGCAGCAAAAAAGAGACCTAGTGGGAAGAATATCTCTACAACGGGTCTCGTTGGAAGAAAGTGACACGATCAGACTGAGATTGGAGACAAATCAGGACAATGGTCATGTCCAAGTCACTTTCACATGGTTGCCGGACACTGGCAGTGATGGTAATGCGATCGTACCGCAACAGCTGGAACAGCTTGGATTGTCAACTGAAAAAAAAATAGATAGAGATGACGCCACGGTCACAAATGCTAATGGCCAGCATCTCCGTAATCGCGGCACAATGAAGGTTGATTTGGCAACTGGAGCGGGTCACAGCTGTCGCACGACAATTCATGTCTATGAAGGAATTTCGAACCCGCTGCTATCACGATCTACTCTGAAGGCACTAGGGTTTTTTCCACAGCAGTGGCCTAGACAGTGCGCGGCATTACAGTCAACACCCAGATGCACTATTGAATTTACGGCGGATAAGGAAAACACGATCAAGGAAGATCTGTTGCGGGCATTTCAGTTCGCGGCGGAATGGAGGAAAGGGAAGGACCACTTCCTGGCCGACGCCTTGTCCAGGGCGCCAGTGGATCGGCCAAGAGGGAGAGACCAGCTGGGTGAGATGGATCAAGAAGGCGTCAACGTACATTCTCTGGTAGACCACTACCCACGTACATTCTTTGGTAGACCACTACCCACGTACATTCTCTGGTAGACCACTACCCACGTACATTCTCTGGTAGCCAGGACTGCCAGATTACACCCGCCGATGCGCTGTCTAGTTTCAACCTGCAAGCATTCCATCAGCTGGCGCCATCGGCACGGCAAGCCCCAGACACTGCGATCTGCTTCCCACTCCTGCACTGCTGCGAAAGGTTGCCGACCTGGTAGCCATGGCAATCGGCCTGACAGCACTGCGCACATACACCACTTGCAAAAGGATTTTTACGCAACTATGTGCGTAGGGGAGAAGGATGCCCATGCCGGCTACGGACATAATGCTCAGCTGCTTCCCAGCACACTTCCGGCAACCGGTGAAACTACAGACAATTCATGTCTACATGGCCGTAGTGCGCAACACGCATCTCGAAGCCACACTCCAACCTTGCCTTGTTGTGCCATGCTCACATATTTGACTGCCTATCAATCTCATACCGATGACACCCTCTTCCTCTACAACTCTGGGAGACTCCTGAATAGACAGGAGCTTACAGAAGAGCTACGACAGGTTCTTCCACTCATGGGAACATCCCATACTCGCGATTACGCTGGTCATTCGTTCCGCATCGGTACCGCCACTACTGCAGCCAAGGCGAGTACCCCTGACTGGTTAATCACGGCAATTGGTCGATGGAGGCACAACAGTGCCCTGCGTTACATCAGGACGACCGACACAGACATAGCGCAGCTGACCCAAAAGCTGGCCGAGGTAAAGGCGCATTGCAGAACACAATGAGAAATGTAAGAACCCGCCACGCGGGCACACAACTCACACTGATGCATGTACCCACACACTTGCTTAGACCAGTTGCCGATTGCTTGGAACAGCATGGTAATTTGCTCTGCTAAGATTATGCTGACAGACTGCACTGATAGCAACAGCAGCATCATTCACGCGTGCATTGCAATATGTCACAACTTAGCATGGAGGCTGGGCAAACATGGGCAAGCTATCTCCTCTAATCTGGCAATCTACCACGGCCTTCGACCATCACACTCATACGCCCACACTCATGCCCCCTAACGGGCATCACACTTTGTGCGTGGGCGGTCCACACTCCGTCCATTTCATAAGCTGCACTTCGTGCGTGGGCTATCATACATACCGTCATATGAGCCGTCTACACTCTGCCCATTTCATGGGTCCCTTTTTCATGGGCTGCACCTCATGCGTGGAATACCATTATGCCATGATATGAGCTGTGTAATAGTTTTACCTTGACAATTCTTGCTTGTCTTATGGTAACACCTTGTGTTCCGACTATTCTCACTCCTGCGGTTCTCGCCTTTCTTTTGCTTTATAACCTCTGGTTTGAACATCATTCGGGGAATTCTCCAATCAATCAAGTCTATATTGTTACACTGGTAGCTTGAGGATGGTTGAGATCATCGTTTGCCCTTTGACGTGCCTTGTGCTCCTGGCCGCTACTGCTCTGCTATACGCCGCTTTCCGTGAGATCCGCCGCGCTTGGACAACGTGGCTGCTACAGTTGGACGACATCAATTACCTGCTACATCAAGCTCAAGTCCTCCGGATCTAGCCCCGTGTCGATCGCGTTCTCTCTCCCAGACAAGCCCTAGCGTCAAACGCGTTACCAGAGAACCGAATGTTTTCCATGGCAACCCTTCCGAGTTCAAAGAGTGGGTATTTACGGTCGAGTTAGCCTTGAAGTGCTCACCTCAAGGTGACCCGGAGAGCCAAGTTAACTTTGCGGCTAGCTACCTCGCTGGGAATGCGCGTCTTTGGCTAATTTCTTCCATGGAAGCAGGTGAGCAATTTTCGGATTGGCATTCTTCGAAAAGTGCCCTAGCGCGAGTGTATGGCCGGCACTATGACGGGGAAAGAGTGCGGTTGGATATGTTCTCTATCCAACAGCGTGGGTCAATTGATTCGTACGTAACGGAGTTTTCTCGGCTAAGTTTACAGGTGCCGGAACTTGACGAACTCTTCAGAGCCTTGCTATGTGTCAACGGCCTGCACGGTAACATGCGGACCTTGGTAGGGAAGGAACACCCCACTACACTGCCAGCCGCCGTTCAGGCAGCGCTAGCAGTCGCCTCAGACAGCCGATTTCAGCGCAGACCACCACTGGCGATCGCGCCGGGATTCGCACCACCATCAGGTAGCAGAAAGCTAACAAAACTAAGCCCCGAGGAACGTGAGACATTACGAGCCCAGGGGGGCTGCTTCGCATGTCGCCGACCAGGCCATATGGCCCAGAATTGCCCGCAGCATCGAGATCACCCAAACGGTGGACGTCAGTAAGGCCGATGCGATTACTGACGCATCAAGAAAAGGCATCACCTGCGTGTAGTGTGTGCTCCGTCTCTACCCGTAACCGATTCAGTAGCCTCGCTGTGGAGGATGTTGACGATGATGCTGAATGCTCCGAAGCCAATTTCAAGCGAGATGTTACACCAACTATTGAGGCCCAGGTTACCAGCGTCAATGTGGAAACGGAACATGAGCTCCTGCGTGTAGAAGGCAAAATCAACGGTCGTCGCGCGCTTATGTTAATAGATTCGGGCTCGACCCATAATTTCATTGCCGAACAGTTTGCCAGGAGAGTTAATATGCCAACCGAAATTGGCTCGGAAAACCTGAATGTCACGCTGGCTGATGGAGCATCAAGCTCGTTTCCCATGGAGACGACCCATGAATTGAAGGTTATCGTAGGCGACTTCAGCAATAACCAAACCTTCACGGTGTTCCCCCTTCATCGCTATGACGCTATATTGGGGAAACCTTGGTTAACGCGTAACAATCCAGACATAAACTTCCGGACGAACGAAGTCAGGTTGAACTCGAATGGTTTGCCTTGTGCGTCGCCCAGTCAAAGCGAACCGACCGCTCCTGTGGAGGCGATGTTCATATCTGGTCGTCAGGCTAGGCATGCTCTTAGGAGTGGATACGAAGGTGTTCTGGCGTGGGTCAGCGTAGAAGACGGCATTGGCAAGGAACCTCCCAACAAATCCACTCAGAACGAGCAACCAGATCTCAAGTCCATGTTCCGTGACTATGACAATCTTTTCCCGGATGATCTGCCAGCTAGACTCCCACCAGAGAGGTCTGTAGACCACGAAATCCGCCTGGAGGAAGGCTCATCACCCCCATCGCGACCTGCCTATCGCCTGCCCAGGCCAGAAATGGAGGAATTGAAGAAACAGCTCACAGAACTCTTGAAAAAGGGTTTCGTAGAACCAAGTAAGTCCCCCTTTGGTGCACCGGTGTTTTTTGTCAAGAAAGCTGATGGTTCGTTACGCATGGTCTGCGATTGGAGGGAGCTAAACAAGATAACTGTTAAGAACAAGGCGTGCTTGCCCAATGTGGATGCTTTATTCGATACCGTACAGGGCGCTAGGTACTTCACGAAACTAGACCTCCGATCAGGGTATAATCAGATTCGCATTCAAGCTGAGGACTTGCCCAAAACCGCGATTAACACTCCCTTTGGGCATTACCAATTTAGGGTCATGGGATTTGGTCTCACCAATGCACCAGCAACATTTCAATCCATGATGAATACGATTCTTCAACCATATCTGAGGGAGTTCGTAGTCGTGTTTCTAGATGACATACTCATCTTCAGCAAAACGTGGTCGGAGCATATGCAGCATGTCCGGTCGGTATTGAGCGTGCTCCGGGACAACCAGTTATTTTGCAAACGGTCAAAATGTGAATTTGGCGTGGAGAGTGTGCGGTTCCTGGGACATTGCATCGATGGACTGCACATCGCCCCTGACCCAGACAAGATTGCCGCAGTAAAGGTCTGGCCCGCTCCGACTTCCGTCACACAGGTGAGGCAATTTCTTGGATTTACGAATTATTTTAGGCGATTCATAGATCAATACTCATCGCTCTCTAAGAACTTAGAGGAGATAACGGGAAAACATGCACGATTCGAGTGGAAAAACTCTCAGCCACATGCCTTTGAATCGCTAAAGCATGCCTTGTTGAATGCGCCCCTATTGCGGCTGGCTGATGTGAACCAACCATTCAGAGTGGTAACAGATGCAAGCGATTTCGCCTTGGGATGTGTTCTTCTCCAAGAACTAGAGGAAGATGCCTGGCATCCAGTGGCTTATGCTAGCCGAAAATTGTCTGCTGCTGAACAGAATTATACAGCTACAGAAAGAGAAACATTGGCCGTGGTGTTTGCGCTAAAGACCTGGCGCATCTACCTCTTTCAAGACTTTGAGGTCATTACAGACAACATGGTGGTAGTTTATCTGAAAACAAAACCAAGCATTACAAAGAGAGAGGCCCGATGGGTTGAATTCCTAGCTGACTATGACTACACAGTCCGTCACAGACCCGGCAGAGAGAACCCTGCAGATCCCCTTTCGCGTCGCCCAGATCTCCATGAGAGTAACCTCGTGGAGAATGCAGTAACACGTTTGAATGCTATTGAGTATGCTTTAGCAATGAATGATGACGTGTCCAATACAATATCAGATGCCTACCAGAGAGACAAAGAGCTAACTCCCATCATAGAACGATTGAAGCATTCTCTCCGAGATAGTTTGCATGATCGCTATTATTGGGACGAATCCACTGATCGCTTGTACCTCAAGGCATCCCCTAATAACCGGTTGTGCATACCACAGTGCGGTGTCCGGTTAAAGCTCATTCAATAACACCATGAGTGTGCAACGGCTGGCCACCCGGGTCGTGATCGAACGTACTTCCGCCTAGCACGTTTTTTCTACTGGCCCCGAATGGGTCTCGATATCAAGAGATTTGTCAAAACCTGTGATCTCTGCCAGCGAACGAAGGGAGGTCAGCCACCAGCAGGGCTTCTCCAGTCACTTCCAATACCTAATAGTCCTTGGCAGGATATCTCAATGGATTTTATTGTTGGATTGCCCCTTACTTCTCGTGGCTTCGACGCAATTTACACCTTTGTGGACCGACTTACGAAATGCGTACATCTTGTTCCAACAAACTCGACGATTGATGCTAAGGGCAGCGCTCAACTGTACATTCAAAACGTGTTTCGTCTGCACGGGCTGAGCTCGACCATTGTTTCCGATCGCGATCTACGATTCACTGCAGCTTTTTTCAAAGAAGTATTCTCTCAGCTAGGAACTAAATTGGCATTCAGCACTGCTAACCACCCTCAAACGGATGGTTTGACAGAGAGAGTTAACCGGCAAGTGGGAGATGTTCTAAGAGCATTTGTGAACTTGAGACAGGACAATTGGGATTCGCTTCTACCACTCTGAGAGTTTGTAATAAATAGTTCACAAAAGTCATCTGTAGCTAATACACCGTTCTATCTGAACTATGGGTTTGACCCTAAGTCCCCGCCCGAATTCATTCTTACGGGAGGGGAAAGGAGTGATTCGGTCGATTGGCTTCATGAGCAGGAAGCCGCACTAAGGATAGCTCGATATGCAATGCTCGACGCCCAGGCAAGGCAAGCTCTATACGCAGACCAGACGAGAACGCCCAGTGATTTGAAGGTTGGTGATAGCGTTCTTGTCTACAGAGACTTTTTACTGACCCCGGAAGTTCGTGGCCAGCCCTCTCGGAAGTTGCAACCCAAGTGGTTTGGTCCGTATCGTATCCAGGCTAAGATTGGAGCGAATGCGTTTCGCTTGGAACTACCCCGTGAACTTCGCTTCCATCCCGTGTTTAATGTCACTGCTCTTAAACGCTACGAAGAGAACACGATTCCTGGAAGACACCAACCCCCGCCTCCGCCCTTCACAGATCTAGATGGACACACAAGCTATGTTGTCGAAGCCGTTTTGAATCACCGACACCGCAGTGGTGAGCAACACTTCCTGGTGCATTGGAAGGGTTACCCCAGCAGCGAAGCTACGTGGGAGCCCGCTGGCAACCTATGTGATGAGTCTGGTTGGAATATTAAACCGCTGCAGAACTATCTAGCCTCACAACGACAGCAGCCTTGATCAAACTGGGCTGAGCCATATGCATCTCTTACTGAGATAGTTAATAATATAGACTGATAAGTTTTGCGTCATCTCCTTGTGAGAGTGATGAAGTTGAGTTGGATTACACTTCAATGTGGTTATGCATGTGCATGAGTGATTATTTAATATTCCCCTTTCCACAATTGCATCTCCTAACTGGATTGTGTTATCTAATAGTACCTTGGGCTTCCTATGGGGCCGGGAGAGTGTAATAGTTTTACCTTGACACTTCTTGCTTGTCTTATGGTAACACCTTGTGTTCCTACTATTCTCACTCCTGCGGTTCTTGCCTTTCTTTTGCTTTATAACGTCTGGTTTGAACATCATTCGGGGAATTCTCCAATCAATCAAGTCTATACTGTGACACGCCGATTGCTTGGAACAGCATGGTAATTTGCTCTGCTAAGATTATGCTGACAGACTGCACTGATAGCAACAGCAGCATCATTCATGTGCGTGCATTGCAATATGTCACAACTTAGCATGGAGGCTGGGCAAACATGGGCAAGCTATCTCCTCTAATCTGGCAATCTACCACGGCCTTCGACCATCACACTCATACACCCACACTCATGCCCCCTAACGGGCATCACACTTTGTGCGTGGGCGGTCCACACTCCGTCCATTTCATAAGCTGCACTTCGTGCGTGGGCTATCATACATACTGTCATATGAGCCGTCTACACTCTGCCCATTTCATGGGTGCCTTTTTCATGGGCTGCACCTCATGCGTGGAATATCATTATGCCATGATATGAGCTGTCCCATCTCCGCCCATTTCTTGGGTGCCTACTTCATGGGCTGCATCTCGTGCACAGATGATCGTACATATGATTATCAAATGCCAGATTCGGTTGCCCTGCACTCCATGAATCCTCCATACTTTGTGTGTTCTGCACTGGTCTGCAATAGCGAGTGCATGTGTGATGACAGGGGACAAAACAAACAAAAATGTCCGGGACCCAAGGGAGGGAGGGTGGGTGGGAACATTCCAGGCTAAAACGTGGAACAGAGGACAATGATGGCAGACAAGAGAGAGAGAGAGAGAGAGAGAGAGAGAGAGAGAGAGTTGCGCAGTGGAAGAGCAACAGTGCACAACAGAAAATGGTGAATTAGAAATAAGTTTTACACTCTTTTGCTAAGTTCAGCCGTGAAAAGCAACATTTTTTCCTCACATAGCAACCGGTTTGTTCATGGGGTAGTGGTCTACCAGAGAATGCACTAACGAAGAAAAGGATAGTTAGGCGGAAGCAATGTGTGTGGACACAGAAAGAAAGTCGTGCTGTGAGTCCGCGATATACTTATCTTTGGAGGACGCGGACCTCCAACCGCCATGCCGTTGTAGCAGTCTGTCCACAATGCCCGAGTTAGCTGTGGCCATCGCAACACCTGATCGGAGGCTGAGGAGACGTATGATGTCGGGTCAGGCTGGGTGCGGCCCACAACCAACTTGAGGATTTCCGTTGCTCCGCTGTAGCTCATGATGCCGCTCACGCCTGGCCCAGAGCGGGCGGAGATTGCTTTTCCCAGTACATGTTGGCAAGGTGAACGTCCTCCTTGATGGAGAAATCTCTGTTATGCGGACCGAACATGGCATAGAGCCGGTGAATTAGCGAGCGACCAGAATCACGTCCCCTGCTTCAGTTAATCGTTCTTGCGACTTGGCAGGTGCACGGACATATGGGTCAGGGTAGAGTCCAGCGAGGACACCACGAGACGATGGAAGTCGTACCAGGGCAGTAGGGCAAAGAACCCAAGACAAATCATGGTGGTACATTGCAGATCTCCAGTGACGCATCTGGTTGGGCCAGGGTGGACATCAGCTGGCGGAACAAGGACTGTGAGATCGGAGTGTGGCAGGAGACGGGTCGAGAACAGATATGGTGAGTGGCGACTTGCAGTTGCATGATGACTGGCTCCGCGATCGGATGTGGGTGACCAGCCTTATGGTGCAACCAACGAAGAGCCGCTCAGCCTTGTGCAACAGGGGCAAAGGTAGTGCCTTGTTGGATCAAACTCGTTAGGTATAACGCCACGTGTACCTTGCGAGCTGGGAAAAGGGGGTGAATCCGTCCCCAGAAGCCTATATACGCCAGGGACCGAGTGCTTGCAGATATGCCCTGCCTGTAGATGGTGCCACGACAGTGAGCAGGACAAACGTTAGCACGTCGACCAGGTGCTGGACGAGTGGATTCTGTATGGACGCTAGTTCCGTCCAGAAGGGGGAGGACGCTGAACAAGGCATATACAAAACGCACACACACCCACACACCCACACACAGGAAAATGACACACAGGGGATCAGGTATGTAGAGACTGTGTGTTGCTCCTGTGAGTTTTGTCGTTGTTCTGTTCATGTATCGTGGGTTTCCAGACTCCCCCACTCGGTGCGCTTTCCAGGGGTCTAACCCTCCTCTGCCTCTAACACCACTGTAACCCTTTGTGTAAGATGTATGTTGTGTACAATATGAGTCGTGTGAATTGAGTAGGACCAGGGGTGACAACCGCTGCACCGTCTGACCCGGGCCTTATGTTAACGCGGTCTAACACCTCATACCGTCATGCATACAGGCAAGCTGAGACAATCATTGCCAACATCACTGCCTGTTGGGCTTCTCTCTCCCCTGTCCGTGCCAGTCAATCGTGTATGACCATCGACACTGCCCATCGGGCTTCTCCCTCCCTCATCGTCACTGCCCATCGGGCTTCTCCCTCCCTAATCATCACTGCCCCTTGGGCTTCTCTCTCCCTCATCATCCCTGCCCATCGGGATTCTCCCTCCCTCATCATCACTGCCCATCAGGCTTCTCCCTCCCTCATCATCCCTGCCCCTCGGGCATCTCACTAATTGGTAAGGGTAAGTTCATTGAATTGGCAATTTACACGGAAAAACACCCTACACTAAAAACGCAAGGAACAGAACAGCATAGGCAGCAAGCGCAAGAAAAAACCACCAAGAGGCAATAGAAAAGGCAGCCTCGCAGAGGACAGACTACACGGGGAGGGAGGGGGGGGGGGGGTGATGGAGGACAAGGTAACCAAGAAACAAACCTGAGGCCGTACAGTAAGACCTCTAACGAGCACAGTTTCCGAGAGAACAGAAACGGAAAGGCAGTGGTTGCGGCCCAAAAAGACAGACTGGTTGAGGTGTGTGCCTAAATGAGCCAAACCCGGGCTGGAAGGCTTCTCGGATAACGGTAAATGGTGTGATAACACACAAAATGGCCATAATGAATAATACATAAAACAAAAACTGAGGCACCAATATTTTACCAAAATGCAATAGTGTGTAACAACCGCCCATGGACGTTATTGTCACAAGCACTTATCTCGTCAGACTCCAGCCAGTCCGGGAACTCATGCTCTGTCCATCCGTGGAAGAGCTCCAGCAGTGGGTTGTGGTTGCTGAGTCCAGTGTGGTTGGCGACTACTGTCCCGGCCGAACTGGGAGCAATGCCTACTGACGTGACCCAACTGCTGGCAGTTCCAGCAATGCGGGCTGCTGCCTGGGGTTCAGCCACCGTTGGCAAACAGTCCGTGTCCTGATGGCCTCCTCTCGAATTGGGCGTTGTTGCCAATGTTGGATGCACGAATATTTCTGCCTGGGTATGGTATCTCAGGTTGGAACCACTCTCTGGATTGTAATTGCCTGAGCCGACGACCTGTGGAGGCTGCGTCGGCGAGTCTTTTGTCGTCCGCAAGGCTGTCACTCCTCATAGACTCTCACTCTTTCCCAGTCAAAGGAAACGGCTATTTTGAGTTGTTTCTGCCTTTTACAGATTTCATTCTCACCCTGCCTCAAGAGCACCTTGGCCTCAGGTGCGGAGTCCGATAGCACCGATATGGCGGCATCAACCTTTTGCAACACCGTCTTGTTGGTGACGAACTGAGCCTGTAGCCCTGCCGACCTGAGCTTTTTCTGGGCTTGGCTTTGATGACTTGTCCGAGACTGCGCTGCTTTTAGTTTGGCCACCTAAGCTCGGGCCGCCGTGGCCTCCTCCTGCACTCCCTTTATTTGTGTTGTAAGATTTGTAAATAGGGAGGCGAACCACGATGGCATCTCCTCATTTGCCAAGCTCGGTGTTGGTGGGACAGGTGTGGCGGCGGAGGTGGCAGCTGGGTGTAATCTGGCAGTCCTGGCTAGCTCAGGAGGAGCTAGATGAGCCTCGGTTCCATGGTTGCGAGTGGACATCGGCATGTTGAAATATTTGGACCTCAAAAAACTGCTAAACAACGCGATCGGATTTTGATGGGTGAGTACGTGGAATTGACTGAACTCAGTCTTGCCCTCTGTGTCTTGCTCTGTGTCGCACGCCCGCACACAGAACGTGCTCCGTTTTGAGATGTCGAATGGGGGCCCATTGCGGGTGGTCGAGAACGGCGCTGCCCGCGGCAAGAGCAGGCACGTTCGCGACCTTGCGACGTGGGTGGAAGCCTACACGATCCTGAGCCAGGTCATTGTCGACGTGGTCCCGAACAGGTCAGCGGAGTTGCTGTGTTACCAGAGCCTCATCCTCGAGTGTAATCGCAGATTCACGCCTGAAGGGTGGTTGAAGTATGACAGGAAGTTCCGCATCAACGCTGCTGCCGACCCATCGCTCAAGTGGGACATCATCGACCCAGACCTGTGGCAGCTGGCGACAACAGGACGCGCTCGGTCCGCCTGCCAAGCATGCGGCGCTGCACATCCGCCTTCTGCTAATGGACCCTGTCCTTTTCGTCCCTACCAACAGTTTTCCGGCTTCGCTAGTAACTCCAAGGGCACAGCCTCCCCAGGACAATCAGTCTGTCGCAATTTCAATGCGGGTCGGTGCTTCGGCCCTTGCTCCAGGTCCCACATCTGCCAAATCTGCCGCGGTCGCCACCCAGCTTCCCAATGCAAGGATAACACCACCAGCTCGGGGGCGGGTGGTAAACCCAAGCAATAGGGCTGCCAACATCATGCCAGCCTTCAGTGTCCAGCGCGACACTTAGGCCACCATCCACCGCACACTGCATAATACTGTACATTCTGTTCATAGACCACTGCACGTTTCCCGCTTTGCGTCCATGCTTGCTTCACATCCTGATCAGCAATTCGTCAATTGTGTATGCAACGGCCTTGCTTACGGTTTCTCTCTCGGCTTTGAGGGCCAGCGTAAGACTGTAGGAGCCCCGAATCTCACCTCTTCAGCTCCTCATTCACAGCATATTTCGCACTATCTCCAACGTTGTTGCAAGGACGGTATGACAGCTGGTCCATTTACCACGCCACAATTTAGCCCCATGCAGTCATCTGGGCTTGTCATTGTACCAAAGAAAAACGGTCGTCTTCGTGTAATTCACCATCTGTCGGCATCGGAAGGGTCCAGCGTAAATGACGGCATACCAGCGGACAAGTTCAGCTAGAGGTACATCCACGTCGACGATGCAGTTCGTGCCATCATGTCAGTGGGCCGCGGCGCCCTATTGACGAAGCTCGACGTCCGCAACGCGTTCTGGCTCATTCCAGTCTCCCCTGATGACTGGCGGCTGTTGGGCATTCATTGGCAGAACCAGTACTATTTCGAGAAGATGTTACCGTTTGGTCTGCGTTCTAGCCCGTTCATTTTCACCCAGGTTGCGGAAGCCGTTGAGTGGATTTTGCGTCACCAGTTCGCCATTCCGATCATCATGCATTATCTGGACGACTACCTCTCGGTGCCTGCGCCTTCCTTGTCCCTCGCGTCTAAGCAACGCTCTATTATAGAAGCCTTCATCTACCTCGGCGTTCCCCTGGCCTTGGAGAAGCTGGAGGGCCCTGTGACGGAGTTGACATTCCTTGGCATCACGTTGAATTCCGACCGGTTTGAAGCTCGGCTACCAGATGATAAGCTAGCGGATATAAAACAACTCGTTCTCGATGCTAGCTCAACTCGATCCATCCCCGCAGCAAAGTTCGTCTCTCTATTGGGCAAGCTCTCTTTTGCTGCGCAGGTTATTGTGCCAGGCCGCACGTTTATGCGCAGGTTATGGGACACCGCTAAGAAGTTCAGCAAGGTACCTCGGCATTACCGCATTACCTTGAGCAGCGACTGTCGTAAGGACCTTCTGTGGTGGCAGGAGTTCTTAGCTAGTTGGAATGGCAAGTGGTTCTTCCTGTACCAAGCTGAGACTTCCAGTACCGTAGACTTAGATCTACTTCAAGTATACACTGATGCTGGTGGCACCCTTGGATTGGGCGCCTATTATGCCAACGAGGGCAGGTGGATGCACAGCCGCTGGGAGCAAGACACCATGGACTTGTCCATTGAGTACAAGGAACTGTTTCCTATTCTCGTTGCGTGTGCCACGTGGGGACACATGTGGTGCCGGCTTCGCATAGCATTCCACTGCGACAGTCAGGACGTTATTGATTGCTTGGCTTTGGGCACGTCTCCACCTGTGATGGCCCTCGTCCGTAAACTGTTCTTTGTGTGTGCGAGGTACAACTTCTGTGTCGTAGCCCGTCATGTGCCTGGCAAGTCTAATGCAATTGCGGATGCCCTCTCTCGTTTTAAACTGCAGGAATTTCGGATGCTCGCCCCGCTGGCTCGACAGGGGACGGATACGCCAGTGCCCCTTCCCTCTTGGGACTAAGCAGCGAAACAGCTCGATGCGCGTCCCTTGCCATTGCGCCATCTACCAGGGCAGCATACCGTCATGGAGAACAGCACTACCGGCAGTTTTGCCAGTTATGCCGGTGGGACCCATTGCCGGCGACAGACAGTATGTTATCAAGCTTTGCGGCCTACTTGGCGAGATCTGTGAATCCAGGTACAGTGGCCAATTACATCTCAGCCGTTCGTAATCTGCATCTCGAATGTGGCATGGACAATCTTGGACAGGCGCTACCCTGCTACCGTGCGTGCTCAAGGACATTAAGAGAGTGAAGGGCACTGCTCCGTCCATGACTCGTCTTCCACTGACCAGTGATCTGATCCGTTCTGTTGTGGACCGGTTGCGGAATGACCCGACTTCTACTTCAGATGATCGTGTAATGCTACAAGCCGCAATCCTGTTGGCGTTCCACGGCTTCCTGCGGTGCGCTGAGTTTACTGTAAGCGACCACGCACTGTTCGACCCGAGATTTGATGCTGCCGGTGCCGATGCTGCCGGTGCCCGCGTTACAGTTTGTCATGAAGCGGTCCAAGACGGACCCGTTCGCCAGAAGCATGACCCTATACATCGGGCCAGCAACGCCACAATATTGTCCCGTTGTTGCCATGGTCGACTGCTTGTCACGCAGTAAGCCACCGGTGTTGCAGCCCTTGTTCCGGTTCAAGTCAGGCACACCGCTGACTCGCCGTCGCCTCACTGCCAAACTGAGAGCCCTCCTGCAGTTGTCCGGGGTGAGTAATGTGGCTGATTATAGTGGCTACTCCTTTAGGAATGGTGCGGCGACAACAGCTGCTGCAAATGGCGTTCCTGTGTGGAAAATACGTGCTATGGGTAGGAGGCAAAGTGACTGTGTTCTGAGGTACAATCGCACCGATCCGTCGGACCTGCTGTCTGTTTCTATGGCTCTTCACATTGGGCCTATTTAATTGCGTGATGTGCCCTGTTATCACGCGTGTGTTGCATGGACTCTTGGCGATGGCCTCATTGATTTCTATATTTCATGCTGAGTCAATGCACGATCCATTATTGCCTCTACCTTACTTCTTACCTTCCACTCTGGACGACCTCTCTCTCCCCTGCTGCTTGCACAACTGCGCTCGTGGCTTCTTCGGTGCGGAAATTGCCGGCCATTATGGGCCACGCTCAATTCCGGCTACTCAGGGCCTCGGTCGCCGTCCCTCGGACGCAGACTCTTGTAGATACAACATTCCGCCAACATTCTGCTCCGGCAGTGTCTACGTATTTCTTTCCGTAGCCTCTCACTCCGCTGGCCGGCACTCCCCGTACCGCAAGTTGCTGTGTGTTGTAGTTAATGTACTTGGTCCGCGTCAGCAATATTGTCGCTTATCTTTCGACAATTTGAACTGAGACTTCGAACATCAACGCGTGCACTTGAGACGATAGAACTTGGTATGATGGAAGGTAAGGTACAGAATGACAACTGGCCATGAGAAATTTATTGTCCAAGGAAGGGTTCATACTTTTTTGGACCTCCTCATCGCTGCTCTCGGCGCTGGTGACAAATATTTTTTTGCTCATGATCGACACTCTCGCTTTCGCAAGTTCATCTCTCTTCCTCTCCGCTGCCTGGCTATTTTCTAAAGGAAAGTCGACCGTGACCGTCGCCTTCTCTATAGGACTTTGTGTGGGCAGCACGACTGCCTGTGTGGTTCAAATCAGTCGCCATTCTTTTGCAATATTTATTTTGAACAACGACGACTGCTACAGTACTTGCAAATCTCCACGACGCGCTGGATACTCCAAGCGTTCAGCTGGAGGTGAGGGAACTGCGATCTCAGATTGGCGAGCGATTCCTGAGGTGAGCGATCTCGGCCGTTTTGCAAAATGGAACTGATTCCGAGTAGCCGGTTACTTTCTTGTGCGTCGCGCTGCTCTTGCCTGCCCAGTGTGACAAGATAATCTATTTTGATGTGGCGCTGTATCCATCAGAATCACCCACCCGTCGCTCTCGAAATCCATTCGAAATCTAGCTAGACCTTTCAGGTACTAGTAAACTAACTTACTAACGGAAATTTATGATGAAATGGGCTGGCAAGTGAGCATTGGTGACATAAAAACAAAGCTGAAAGATAAGCAACAATATTGCTGATGCTGACTAAGTAGCATTATGGTGATAATGCAGATTAATTGGGGCACGCAGCTTTGTGCTACCGCTCAATCTATGCTGCTATGTTTGATTGTGCTGTTACTGCATGCTCATGCTTTGCTGCTGGCTACGGTCTCTGTGCGGCTTGGCGCTCTGCATGATATTGAATGCATCTTGTCATGCAGGTTCTCACACGCAACGGGAACACTTCGTGGTAGTAAAATAGATATTTCGCAAACAACAAAATGACAACTCTTTCTCTTCCTTTCGAAGAACCGAACTCACTTGCCGAGCCTCATCGAAAAGCAAACTCTGAAAAAGCCCTACACTACACTAGTACGGGATTCAGCGCAGAGCAAAAAATAATCATGAGTCATTATACAATGCATGCAGTGTAGCCGTGAAAACTGGTGAATAAAGAATGCAGTAGGTTGGCAGCACGTGACCCGTCGTACCGCAGTACGCGACGGCGTCGCGGCTTAGAAATGAAAGGAAACACTGCGAGAAAAGACAAAACGAAAATACATGTCCCTTTGTCAAAAACTTAGAAGAAACAAACAAAATGCGACCAAGAATCATTTTGAGAGTCAACGTCAATACTCTTGTGCAGTTGTGCAAATTCTTGTCTTGCACTGTGCAACGCAAGAAACAAACAACCCACGAAATGACTCGTGAACTAACTGTAGGCTAAATCACTACATGTACGCGAAATTGCGTTCCAAAATAAACTGAATTTCTGAGACATTTCATATTTCACATCCTGAGAGAAATATTGAATAAATAGTAAATACATCATAAAAAAAACACATGGCCATGACGGCCTTCCCAACATACCCCCCTCCTTGATACATCCGTATCAAAGAATGAGTAAAATGAGAAAAGAGATCGAACTGACTAAAGATGGCGATAAGTCCATCTAAAACGTGCGTACGGACTGTCAGCCTTTCACAACCGGACATAGCCGTACAACTGACCTGGTTACCTGCTTGCCTCCGACCTGGAGCTTAGCGACACGCACTCTGCCGTCAGAACCAGGGTAGACCTCCAACACCCGTCCAAGAGGCCACCTGCCACGGGGGGTATCAGCTGACACAACGAGGACGATGTCACCGACACTGAGATCCGGGTAGTCTTTCCACCACATGGAGCGACGATTCAGGGCTGGTATCCACTCCTGCATCCACCTTCGCCAGACATTGGATACAAGCATTTGGACGTGTTGCCAGCGGCGCCGAAGACACGGTGACTCGACGGCAAGATGATAGTGCTCAATGCGTCCAACCAGGAAGTGATTCGGTGTGAGTGGCAAGTCGTCGCGGCTGTCACTAGAGGGAGGAACAATTGGACGAGAGTTGAGTAGCGCCTCTGCGCTGCAGAATGCTGTTCGCAGCTCCCCATCGGTGATTGATGCCTGCTGTAGAACATGGTAAATAGCCTTCTTTGCTGCTTTTACCATACTTTCGTGAACGCCTCCAAAGTGTGGTGTCTGGGCAGGGATGAAATGCCACTTGATCCTCTTCATGGTAGCTCTGTGCTCCAGGACGTGTTGCTCCTGCTCGGTGAAGATCTCCGATAGCTCACGATTAGCCCCGATGAAGTTCGTACCATTGTCCGAGAGCACTTCAGCAGGAACACCTCGGCGGTTGCACATTCGTTGAAAGGCGTAGAGAAAGCTGTCGGTATCCAAACCTGTGGCCATTTCCAAATGCACAGCACGACAAAGACAGCAGGTGAAGACGCACAAATACCGCTTAGCTCGTCGTTGCCCTCGACCCTGTACCGTTGCGAATGGTCCAGCAAAGTCGACGGCCACGCGACTGAAAGCGTGGAGAGGCTCCTTCAACCGGATCTTGGGCAATGGTGCCATGATCTGTGTGGCTGGTTGTGCTTTCCGAAATTGACACTTCACACAGGAACGTTCGTACTCCCGGATGGCTTCTCGAATCGCCACGATCCAATATTTCCTCATGAGGACTGCCATAGTGTGAGCTGTACCTGCGACGTGGTGGTCTGCCTCATGCTGGTCTCTGATCACTAGCTGTGTTATCCAGCAAGACCGCGGCAAGATGATCGGGTGCTTGGCGTCTTGACTAAGATACTGTGCCTCTTGGAGCCGTCCTGTCATTCTCATCACACCAACTTCATCCAAGAACGGGGTCAGGCTGCTCAGTGGACTGGTTGCCGGTAATGGTTTGCCCTTCTGCAGTGACGAATATTCAGCAAAGGCGTCCTTCTGGCTTGACCGAATAATGGCCTGGAGGCTGTCTTCGACTTCCTCGACCGTCAGCTGACCATACTGTCTCTGCGTGGCTGGGATTCGGCAGTTTGAGGAAAAGTGCAGCACCCACGCCGTCAAGCGGACCAGCCGCTGAAGCGAAGAGAATCGTTCAGGCGCCAGAACCCACTCGCTTGTCGAGAGGAAAGACACACATGTCACTTGGTGGTGTTGCTGACCTTCTTCGGGTGGTTTGGCTTTCATGCGGACCTCTGGTGCAGCTGGAACTTTGAATCCCTCCGGCTGCTGTGGCCGTTCTTCGATGCTCTGAACGAGATATGACGGACCGTTCCACCACAGCACATTCATCGCGATAGTAGCGCTTGATGTTCCTCGTGACAGGATGTCAGCTGGATTCAACGCCGTCGGAACGTAGAACCACTGACTAGGCGAGGAAAAAGCCTGGATCTCACCGACGCGGTTGGCCACGAATGGCTTGAAGACCCGGCTGCTGTTCCTTATCCACCACAGGACATCCATGCTGTCACTCCAAAACACGACATTCTCCATTGCGATGGCGAGTGTCTTGGCTACGGACACACCAAGACGACATCCGATGACTGCTCCCATTAGCTCGAATCGGGGAATGCTAACAGCTGATAACGGCGCCACTTTGGCTCGAGCCATGATGAATCGACTGGACCTCGTACCATCCTGGTACACATGACAGAGATACGCGACTGCTCCATATGCATCTTGCGAGGCATCGCAGAATACATGTAGCTGAGTCTCCACCACCTCCTCATCGCGTTGAAGACACCGGTAAACTCGGACATCCTGGAGTGCATCTATGTCGGCACACCACTGTTGCGCCTCTGCGCCTAGCTCTGGCGGCAGAGAGTCGTCCCAGTCAGCACCTGCTAGCCACATCTTCTGGAACAACATCCGACCAACTATGGTGAATGGCAGTACGAATCGGATCGGATCAAACAATGTGGCTAGGTTCTTCAAGAAAGCTCTCTTGGGGACAATGTCTGATGGCGGCTTGACATGAATCAGGAACTCGTCTTCCTCTGCTCGCCACTTAACTCTGAGAGTCTTGGTCGTCGGCAGGATTCCATTAGCGAGGTCCACTTCCTTGGCTCGGTCCTCCTCGGGGACTTCGGCGAGCACCTCAACAATGTTGGAAATCCATTTTCGTACATGCATTCCAGCGAGACCCCACAGCGCCGTAAGCTTGTGGTACAGCTGAATCGCTAGCTCTGTTGACTTTGTCGAGTCCATTGAATCGTCCATGTACGTGGACTTCAACACGGTTTCTGCTGCCATAGGAAACTCCCCCTGGTTCCGCCGCGCATGCTCTTGCGAGACCAGTTGAGCTAAGAATGGAGATGCATTGATCCCGAACACCACTCTATTGTACTGGTAAACGGCCGGTTGGTCCTCCGTATCTTCTCGCCAAAGAAATCGATGGAACTGTCGGTCATCCTCTTCCAACTCGATTTGTAGATACATCTCTGCCACGTCGGCTACCAGTGCGTTTGGGTGTCGCCGAAACCGCAGGAGAACGTCGGTGAGGTCCCGTTGTAGTTTGGGCCCAGTGCTGATGTAGTCATTCAGACACTTGCCTTTCGTCTTTGCTGCTGCATCAAAGACCACACGCACCTTTGTGGATGTAGCCCCAGGTCGTACAACAGCAAAGTGCGGCAGATACCAGCCGTCGCCATCACTTGCGTTGCTGATCTTGCTGATATACCCTTGTTCTAAGTGACGGCGAATCACGGTTCGGTATTCCTCAGCGACGTCTGGCTCCTTCGCCAGGCGTCTCTCTGCTGCGATGAGCCGCTTCACCGCAGTTTCTCGACTGTAGTTGCCCGGAGGTGGTCTCTTAATCCACGGCTCCGAAACCTGGTATCTTCCGTACTTGTAGGTCATCGACTGGACCGTGTGATCAAAAACGGCTTGATCATCTGCACAGAATTTGTACGACTGGGGAAGTTCCTTAACCTCCCACATCCTTCTCACCAGTGCATTCAGGTCGACGTCCTTTCCGAAGTACGTGCGGGTGAAATTTGTCGTCTGTTGCGGTCTGGTGCTCCTGCCAACGCATGTTCACCCGAGTGGCGTTCTGCGTGCAAATGGCTCATGAGCCTCACCATAGACTTCCTCCATGCACCTGTGGAGACTAGCGTGGTCAAGGCCGATCAGCGCCTCTACTCGCTTCTTCTGGCATTGCGGAAACTCGATGCCGTTGAGGTGCGGATACCGTGTCTGATCTACCAACCAATCATAAGGTGTAAGGTTGCCGGTGACATTCTTGGCAGTCAGAGCAGAGAACTGTGTGATAAATCTGCCATCCAGACTCTCGATGTGGCAGTCGACTGGCATGGTCTCTAGGGTCTCGATGCGGCCGTTCAGCGTGCTCACTGACACTTCTTGTGTGGGAGCGCTAAGCTCTAGCTGTGCCGCAACGTCGCAATTAAGGTAAGATTGCGTGCTGCCGTCGTCCAGCAGCGCGTTGACCTTGACATTCTTGTCGCCGTGGCGAAGTATGACGGGAACGGTTCGCAGTGCGACAGCTCTAACGCCGACACTACTCATATGTGTGGCCATGGAACTGGTGTCACCCCCCTCTGTGGAGGCGCTAGACTGGAGCACTGGCTTCTGTGAGGCTCCATTCGAGTCTGTAGTAGCACTAGACTTTCCGTGCAGCAACGCGTTGTGGGTCTCTGTACAACCGTCGGCACCACAGGGCTGCGACCTGGGACAGTTATTTCCCAAATGACCAGAGTTAAGGCACCGGTAGCAAAGCTTGAGCGTCCGGGCCTTCTGCCAACGCTCTGCAATTGACAGCTTCTGATACTCTAGGCATTTCCAAACGGGATGGATCTTCGTGCAGATCGGGCAACTGCTGCTGCTCTGGGCCTTCTTGGGCTTGTCAGCGAAGAATGCCTGATGCTTCACTCCACCATGACTGGCCTGGTCCTTCAGCGGGTGACTCTTTGCTGTTTGAGTAGACCCTACTGGAGTTGCCGTGGAGATACCTTGGATCGTCTCCTGGGCTCGTACTTGGAACTCGCTTTCCAGCTCCACCCATTGCAGAAGCGCTTCGACAGATTCAGAGGTGCTTGTCTGGTGTATCCACTTCTGGTAGCTCAGCAGAAGAGACACCCCCAGCTTCTGTGTTAGCCGGACATAAAATGTCCCGTTAGCCAACTCCTGTGTCTGACCACTAGCCTTCAAATTCACCACCGCGACATCGAGTAGCTCCGCAAAACGCTCCAACTCCTGGGCGTTCGCAGATCTCATCGCTGGGAACTTCTCAAGGGCTTCTAGATGCACTGCAACTAGACGTCGCTGACCACCGAACTTGCGTTCCAGCCTACGTCGTGCTGCCTCATATGCCTCGGCCGAGTAGCCAAGAGTGTCGATAGACCGTGGTGCATCGCTCGCGAGGTATTTTCGGAGCTGCAATAACTTCAGCCCATCCGGAATGTTAGCGCAGCCAATGCACATCTCAAACGCCGCCTTTCACGTCTCATATTGCCGCTTGTCGCCCTTGAATGTTGGAATTGGCACTTTCTCTAAATGTCGGTACAACTCGATTCTACCAGAACTACTCGCTTGCACTGGTAGACCACTCGGCGAAGTCATGGCAACTGGAAGCCTGCTCGGCTGCACAAGACCATAATCTTCACTGTGTGATGCGTGACCTGGCTTACCAACTGGTATTTGTTGCATGACCGGTTGGGTCGCTGGTGGTGTAGACATTATTCCAGACTGATTCGGCAAGACGTGCGTCGGAAAGCCGGGTGCCGACAAGAAACCCGGTGGTGTTCCAAATGAGAATGGATGTCCAGAATGGGTCGGCGGTGGAACGTACAAATTTCCTGATCCCGGCACAAATGCAGGTGTAGAAGCCGAGAGAGTATGACTTGCAACTGCACGAGGCTGCATAGCTGGAGTTGGTTGCGTCTCACGAGGAGGCTGCACTGCAGGAGTTGGTTGCGTCTGGGCTGACTGCACGAGTATGGTCGTGGCCGACAATGCTCTGGGTGGTACACTGACCCCACTTGAACTGTGCAGATTCAGGAAGGTGTCATATTTGCATCCAAGCACTTCAGAACTGCCTACGCACGGGTGACCGTCGAGGCAGCTGATGAGAACACAGTCGGTGACAAAGGGTTCTGGCCGGATGCTCTTTCGCACACGGTTAGGCCCTGGCGTTTTGCCGCGGACAGTTTTGACACCAGCAATGCCAACCAGGCAAAGAACGTCCTCTCCTCAGGCTCAGCATGATGGCGCGACCACAGCTGAATCCACCGGCTCGGCCCTACTTCCCCCCTTGCCAGGGTAAACTGACCTTGCTTTCCGTAAATTGCCGCTCAATTGTTAACAAATCTGCCGAACTGTCTGTCATTGCTGATTTCAACAAACCTGATGTCATCTGTCTAAATGAAACATGGCTAAATCCAAGCATAGCGCTCACCATCTCCGGTTATACCACATTTCGTCGCGACCGACCACCTCATGATAACAAATCCGGTACGGCAACCAGAGGATATGGTGGAGTTGCGATTCTTGTCCGGCAAAATCGCTTCGGAAGAGTCCAAGTTCGCGACGACCTTGCTCGTCCGACCTGTGAATCCGTATGGGTTGAGCTTCACCCAATCTTAGGCTCCCCGACACCCATCCTCGTCTGCTGTACCTACCGTCCGCCCTCAGTCAAAACCACGGAAATAGACCACTTCTGTGATATGCTAGCTAGTGCTTTGGTAACCGTTCCCATGTCATCGTACCATGTCATAATGGCTGGGGACTTCAACAGTAAGCACAAACGGTGGTGCCCATCGGATTTAACGTGTCCTGCTGGGGCGGCACTTTTTCGCACCCTTACCTGCTTCGGTTTGGATCAGCTGGTGCAGAGTCCAACGCACACAACATCTTCCGGAACACAGTCATGTCTAGACCTTGTCTTCACGAACCAGACCCTGCTGGCGACGGACGTTCACACAGCTTGCGCTCTTGGCTCCTCGGACCATCTCATGGTTTCATGCCAGTTCGCCGTCTCATTGCCCTCGGATCCAGACCTGCCACTTCCTTCTCGCAAACCGTTCCCATATCGCTTCCGTCGAGTTCCCTCTCAGTGCTGGGACTCTATGAACGCTGATTTCTCCTGCCACGACTGGTCGTTTCTGCAACCAGAAGGCTCTCCAACTGTTGACGCCGCGGTAGATCACTTTGCAGCCGTCCTTGAACGAGGGTTCCAACAGCACCTCTCTAACTTTGCTATCGGCTACAACAACCGGAAACATTCCAACCCAACATCCTCGACATCTAGTCCCCCATGGGTGACACGGTCCCTCGTATCTGAAGTGAAGCGCAAGCGTGATCTTTTCAGCATCTACAAGAAATTCCCAACGCCGGTTAACCGGGAGGCTTACCGAGTTCAACGCAACTTCGTCAAGCACCTTTCTCGTACCTCACACCGCTCCTTTCTAAACTCTCTTTCTGCAACACTCTCCTCCCCCGATCGCCCATCACTCCACCAATTCATTCGCAACCAGTGCCGCGGGACCTCCCGCGCGCCAATCCAGTACCTGACGGACTCCAATGGCAACCGCCAGCACGATGTGAAGGCGATTGCAGACACACTGAACAAGCAGTTTGTTTCATCCGGCATTCCGGAAGATCCGAATTGGGTCATTCCATCGCTGTCCCCAGCCCCTGAACTTAGCGCACCACTCACACGCGTCGTTACCACGACTGCTACCGTCTGTAAGCACCTCAAACTCCTGAAGAATTGTAAGTCCCCTGGCGAAGATGGCATACCCAATGAGGTTCTCAAATGGCTTGCGCCATCTCTGTCCTATCCCTTGTGCCTGCTCTTTAACATGTCATATCGTACAGGAGTATTTCCGTCCATCTGGAAATCTGCTGTTATCGTCCCGATCTATAAGAAAGGCCAACGCTCTCAGGCTGGCAACTACAGACCAATCTCTCTCCTTCCCGCTGTGTCCAAGGTCTGTGAACGTATTTTCTTTGAGTCTCTGTACTGCCACGTCACCCCAGCGCTTTCACCATCTCAATCCGGTTTCTGCCGTGGAGACTCCACAACTTTCCAACTAACACGTCTAGTACAAGACATCTACACCCAGCGGAACCTCAGGCGGCATGTTGGCATCGTGTTCTTTGACCTAGCGAAAGCTTTCGACACCGTCTGGCATCGTGGTCTGCTTGCAAAGCTAGAGTCCGTCTTCTTGGTACACGGTCCAGCCCTGCAATGGCTCTCATCCTATCTTTCCTGCCGCCACCAGACTGTCAGAGTATCTACCTCCCTATCAGACCCATTACTAGTCGTGTCTGGGGTACCCCAGGGGTCCATACTTGGGCCGCTCCTATTTCTACTGTACGTTAATGACTTGCCAGCCCTTGTACCAAATGTAAGTCTTTTTGCTGACGACACTGCTCTGATGTGCTCCGACAGCTCGGCAGACAACCTCACGGCCTCCATGCAGTCCGAGGTCAACGCTACAGTAACATGGATGGAAACCTGGAAACTGAAGCCTAACCTCGCCAAAACCGAGGCCATGTTCTTCTCTCCCTCGCCCCCCACTCAACTTCTGTATTTTCCTGGTCTAAATAGTACACCTATTAAAGTTGTTAACGAGCACAAGCACCTGGGCGTTATTCTCGACCGCCAACTCTCCTGGTCTCCACAAGTCCAGTCTGTGTGCAAGCGTGCGAGTGCGTCCTTAGGTATGCTACAACCCCACTGCCAACACTTGAATGATAACTGCAGAGAATTGTTCTTTAAGTCGTACATTTTGCCTATATTTGACTATTGCGATATAGCTTGGTGCGGGTTGTCTCAGACTTTACTCCACAGACTGGAGGTACATCAACGCTTGCTTCTGAAAATTCTGTTTCGAAAAGACCAAACATTTGCCTCCCTTTGTCTTTATAAACTTGCTTCCACGCACCCTCTTCTTGCCCGACATCAGCAGCATCTTTGTATCCTTGTGCAAAAAATCTTCCTAGCCCAAGTCCCGAAACATATTGCCAAGTACAACTGGTTTGTTACCACTAGACCAACACGCAATGCCTTATCACTGCCCCGAGCTAGTTCCTCTCTGTTTTTGAAATCCCCTTTCTTCTCAGCATACTCCCTTTGGTCTAACCTGCCTACTAGCATTAAGACATGCCAGGATATCAGGAAATTCACAGTCCAGCTTTCCACACTGTCTCATCCGAAGTGATCCCATGTATTATTAATGTGCCTCCCTTTCTTTTTCTCTCCCTATCTCCTTTCCCTCTCTGACAGCATCTTTCTTTTTTTCCCTTTTAGCTTGCCGTGGTTGGCTATCACCTGACCTCTCATGTTTATTGGCAGTCTTCGGACGGGCCAGGAGATGTTGAATAAATAAATAAATAAATAAATAACTACGGTTTATATAGGGGCAGTGATTACGTTTCTGCGCGCCAGACTGAGCAATGCCACTTGCCTGGTTACTCCCTGCAGACTGATGACCAATGTTCAGCGGTGTTGCCATGGTTTCGGCGGTTGCAATGGTTTCGGCGGTTACCATGGCAACCGGGTGAACTTTTGACAAGAGCTCCGCCGTAAACGGAAATGTAGGTACAGACGACACCTTAATAGTGCGTGACTTGTCTGTACTCACATTGGTTGCCATGGTTGCACTTCACGACGACACCATTGGCTGGCTGTCACTGACGCTTGCCGTGTCAGCCCCCGGCGGTTCGTCCTGTCTGTCACGATGGTCACCACTTGGAGTTCCCAGGGGGAGTGCCGATGCATTTGCTCCCAGAGGTGCTCCCGAGGAAACGGCAGGCGGCAAGGAAGTCCCCTCAACAGTCGCACTCTGGCTGACACTGGATGCAGACACATTCCCAAAACGACTGAGACTCTTCTCAGCACACATGTTCTGTTTTTCCTCAAGGGCCTTGCTAGGAGAGTGTGGCGGTGTCAACATCCTCCCACTTGCTCTGGGATTCTCCAAGCTCTGCGTCAACATTGCTTTTACTAATCTTATGTTCTTGGCTCTGGTGATGGAAGCTGGCGAACTTTCACCCGTTCTGGCTCGACTTGGCCTCTTGCTTATTTCTGCCAGCACGTCGCTGGTCTTGCTGACAGCATCGCTGTAGTCGACGTTGATGACCTCTATCTCCTCGTGCACTTTTTCTGTGGGTAGTCCTAATTCTGCGTACCGAGTTACCAGTTTCAGACACACATCCACAGCGTTGTGAACACTCTCAGTCACGTTATCCAACAACCTCTTGATCTCTTTCGAGGTTGCATCCTCTTCGTAGATCCTGCTGAGCAACAAGTTTCGATTTCGTGTGACATGGAACTTGGCCTTGGCCTTCGCCTTCGTGCACTCCTCAAGATCCATGTTGTCCAGCGAAAAGCCGAAATGCTACTCACTACCACACTGCGCTTGGGGAAGGAACCACTACTTGACAACCATCCTCTGCTACCAATTTGTCATGCAGGTTCTCACGCGCAACGGGAACACTTCGTGGTAGTAAAATAGATATTTCGCAAACAACAAAATGACAACTCTTTTGTCTTCCTTTCGAAGAACCGAACTCACTTGCCGAGCCTCATCGAAAAGCAAACTCTGAAAAAGCCCTACACTACACTAGTACGGGATTCAGCGCAGAGCAAAAAATAATCATGAGTCATTATACAATGCATGCAGTGTAGCCGTGAAAACTGGTGAATAAAGAATGCAGTAGGTTGGCAGCACGTGACCCGTCGTACCGCAGTACGCGACGGCGTCGCGGCTTAGAAATGAAAGGAAACACTGCGAGAAAAGACAAAACGAAAATACATGTCCCTTTGTCAAAAACTTAGAAGAAACAAACAAAATGCGACCAAGAATCATTTTGAGAGTCAACGTCAATACTCTTGTGCAGTTGTGCAAATTCTTGTCTTGCACTGTGCAACGCAAGAAACAAACAACCCACGAAATGACTCGTGAACTAACTGTAGGCTAAATCACTACATGTACGCGAAATTGCGTTCCAAAATAAACTGAATTTCTGAGACATTTCATATTTCACATCCTGAGGGAAATATTGAATAAATAGTAAATACATCATAAACAAACACATGGCCACGACGGCCTTCCCAACACATCTCTCTACGTGACATTGAACGTGTCTCTCTATGTGGCGTTCATACGTGTCGCTCGCCTCCGATGTGGGCAGCGTGTGGCGGCGTCATGATGACGTTTGCTTGTAGCGCTCAACGTGGGTGGCATGCATCGCTGCATGTCTTGCTAGAGTTTGCTCTGTTATATATTTCGATCCGTTCTGTGCGATGATCATTCTTGCTTGCACGTAGTGTTTCACCCTCCCACCTCCCATTTCTCATCACTAATTTGCTTTGATAAAGTGAATAAACGGGATGTTGGCCACGCTCATTTCCGGCTACTCAGGGGCTCGGTCGCCGTCCCTCGGACGCAAACTCTTGTACATACTTGGCTCCGCCAACATTCTGCTCCGGCAGTGTCTATCCGGCCGACCCTGAATCCTCTCTCGTAGATACTTGGCTCCGCCAACATTCTGCTCCGGCAGTGTCTACGTATTTCTTTCCGTAGCCTCTCACTCCGCTGGCCGCCACTCCCCCGTACCGCAAATTGCTGTGTGTTGTGCGTGTGCGTGTGCGTGCGTGTGCGTGCATGCGTGTATGTGCGAGCATGCAATCGTCTGTGTGTTGTCTGTGTTGGTTTGTGTGTTTGTGTGTTTGTGTGTACGTGTGTTTGAACATGCTACCATGTGTGTATCTTTATCTGTGTGTGTTTTTGTTTGTTTGTGTGTTTTGTGTGTGTATGTGTGTTTATGTGTGTGTATGTATCTGTATGTGTGTGTGTGTTTGTGTGTTTGTGTGTGTGTGTATGTGTGTGTGTGTGTGTGTGTGAGTGAGCATGTCAGCGTGTGCGTGTGTGCATGCATGTACGTACGTATCTGTGTGGTTGTTTGTGCGTGCGTGCGCATTTGTGCTTGCATGCTCAGACTCTTCTGATTCTGGCAGCATGCTACTATGGCAGCATTCATTGTGTCCAGTTTTTACTCTGGTGTGATCCGTCGCTCTTGCACGGCAAAGTTATGTTCAATCACTTAAACTGGCACCGAGAGGTGAGTACTGGCCGAAGTGCTCGGCGTTGAACTGTTTGTTCTGATCACTGGTTTGTTTATTCTGATAAACTGAGCATGTGCTCATCTAGCGTCACTTCGCTGTCAAAGATGTTCCTAGAAAATTGAATGTTCCTCTGTTGGTAAATGTGGTGAACATTGCGCCTCAAAGCCATAATAGAGTAAAACCTGTAACTAAAGACCACCGTGACTAACAGCCAGCCTGCTGCTAAAGACCACTTCGCCAGGCACGGACGGTCTCATATACAAAAAATGCACTGTGACAAGCGACTACCTGCTGAACGCATCCAGCGGCCGCCTTTTCTTGTCCCAAAATCGATTTTTGACATGTAACTAGCGACAGCAGTGCAGGAAATCAAAGGTTGTTCGAAGCTACTTCTTCGAAATTTTGATGATTTTCTGTCCTGAATGGACTCTTTCGATACTACAGCTGCACGAATGAACGCAATCTCATTTTGACTATGGGCTGCACTGCACCTGTCATAGTTTCAAGTGCTCTCATGACCAAACATTATAGGAAACGTCTCGGAGAGCACCTGCTCGAACCTGCTCTATGATCGATGTTACTGCTCAAAGGAGAAATGGCATTGCACAAGTGGTGGGAAATTATTTTAGCTGCATTTTGCCATACATATCAGACATGGGATCCATATTTGGTTGTGCGGTGCAAACCTCTATCTAAAGACCACCTGCCACTAAAGACCGTTTCTTCTGGCCCCAAGGGGTGGTCCTTAGTTACAGGTTTACTGTATACACGGTATACTTTAGTAGAGCTACAACATAACCACTGGCCAGTGGGTATACTTTAGTAGAGCTACAACATAACCACTGGCCAGTGGGTATACTTTAGTAGAGCTACAACATAACCACTGGCCAGTGGGTATACTTTAGTAGAGCTACAACATAACCACTGGCCAGTGGGTATACTTTAGTAGAGCTACAACATAACTACTGGCCAGTGGGTATACTTTAGTAGAGCTACAACATAACCACTGACCAGTGGGTATACTTTAGTAGAGCTACAACATAACCACTGGCCAGTGGGTATATTTTAGTAGAGCTACAACATAACCACTGGCCAGTGGGTATATTTTAGTAGAGCTACAACATAATCACTGGCCAGTGGGTATACTTTAGTAGAGCTACAACATAACCACTGACCAGTGGGTATACTTTAGTAGAGCTACAACATAACCACTGGCCAGTGGGTATACTTTAGTAGAGCTACAACATAACCACTGGCCAGTGGGTATACTTTAGTAGAGCTACAACATAACCACTGGCCAGTGGGTATACTTTAGTAGAGGTACAACATAACCACTGGCCAGTGGGTATACTTTAGTAGAGCTACATCATAACCACTGGCCAGTGGGTATACTTTAGTAGAGCTACAACATAACCACTGGCCAGTGGGTATACTTTAGTAGAGGTGAACAATAAGGGAAAAGGTACTGTAGTTCTTCCAAGGGTACACAGCCCCCAAGAGTGTGCTACTGCAGCTTTGTTGTAACACGTTATGAGATGGCAGGATTTCACATCACATGACGAGCTTGCACAGAGTATGTTCAAACTGTGCATGATAGAAAGAGGGTTGAACGCAACCCTGTTTTGGATTCAACTCTCCTGTGGTCACTTTACACTGGTTGCCAGCGTAACCTTTTGAATAAAGTGTGATGTAAAGTTCTAGTGTAGCAGCACTGGATAAAGGTTGTGTGGGCAGTTGCACACTCTTGGGGTTATGTACTCTTTGTATCACTAATCTGAGGTTATGAGTTCTGTACACGGGGACCACTGATCCAAGTGTTTTTTTGTGGATTTCACGTCAAGTTCCAGCCAGTATTTACTATGTCCCTGTCCTCTACCACACACACTAAGATGAGATATGCTGTGTTTTTGGAAACAAGTCATTTGCACTTTGATTACATGTGTATGGTACTATCCTGCAATAGAAAGGAAAAATCTGGAACTTGTATGCTTTGCGGGTGATTGTTAGAATGTGTATGTGTGTATGTGTGTGTTTGTTGCTATGGTGACCTAACAGAACTGCATCCCAGTATCACTTCTACATGTCTGCGCGGTCCGTGGACATAAAGCACTGTGTGAGCTGCTGATGAGAAAAGGCATAGCAGTTAATGTCCAAAATGAGGTGAGCTTTGGAGGTGGAATGCACCAAATAAAATGTGCTTTGCAACAAACTCTTGTGACATCAAGTATTTTCAAGGACACCAAACCATTTGTCCTCATGTGCTGAATATTGATGTGCGCATGTGGACATAGTGCACGGCATCATGTATGCCAGGGCCGTAGCTGCCACATATTTGACTGGTCCGGAGGGACATTTTTACCTTAAAAATAATGATATGACCGAGCCGTCAGATGCAAAAAGGTACCTTATGACATTTTTGGCCAAATTGAGTTGACGATTGTTTCAGATACTACCTGGTCAGGAGAGTGTCATGCAAAAACCAGGTCCAAAAATCTCAATTCATCATAGAGTTACCCTGGAAACTATCCGGACTATCGATGACCTATTCACAGAAAATACTTTTTCGAACGTGATTTTCCGGCTCCACTGCAAAACGTCATAAGGTACCTTTTTGCATCTGACGGCTCGGTCATATCATTTTGATATGACCGAATCAAGTGACTACAATGTACCAGTACATGTAGTGCACCTATACAGGTTATACAATTACATCGTCAGTTGAAATGTTTTTGGCGAAGTCACAGATTCGCGAGTGATCGTGGCACAGCGCCGCATATTGAACACATTAGAAAATCTGCTGATATGCGCTCGTATACTAGTGTGTCCTTTCGAAAATCTCTATGAAATCATTTGTATAACCCCTTGATGTATGCGAATTCTCATACTTTGGAGAAAGATGATTGATACGGCTTTATGTGGATTGAATAAACGTCTTCAGGCTGCGAAGTCCACTGAATGACCTCTCCGATGTGGCGTTCGTGGCTGGAAGAATAAGCAGTAGGTTAAACAACCAGCAGGCAGGCAATGACTTGTACATCTGGTGCAAAGTGAGCAGCTCAGCTCCTTACAACTTACAGCCTGTTTGGGCGCGTTCCTGTCACTCGAGTTGAACCCCCTTTGAACCCTTGAGTTGAACCTTGGTGTCAAAAAATGTGTAGCCTGCAGGTACGATGACCAGGTGACTGGTGTACGCACAAGCACGTGACCGCTTACTCACCCGTGTTTGATTGGGGAATAAGGGCCAAACGCTGCATCGCAGCCTTCTTGGAACAATACCTATCGACTCAGCATCCAAAAGACTACAACATATGGGCCAATAGCTTTCATCCGTGCTTTCATAAGAACGAAATGGCGCTTTTAGTGACATTTTGCATACAAATCCCCCTCTATGAAATAGTGGTTGCGACTTCGGCGATGATTTTTTAGGAAATGGATTGCTCCTACACCGGAGTCAAGTGTCAAGTCAAGTCGGCGGAATAGCGCGAGCTCCAGTGTGGGAGCAAACCCTTTCCTAAATCCCCTCGGATAGGGTCACCCAGTTTCGGTGGAAGAGCGGGAGTTCGATTAGGGATAAAGGACAAAGGGAGCGTCTCAAATTCCTCGAACCAAGACCATTCGACTCAGCATCCTGAAGACAGAAAGATGGTATAATTAGGTATAAATGGTTCAAGTAACGTGTCATGTTTGGTGTGGCCAACCTTGGTCGGTAGTGTTTTTATTTAATTAATTTATTTATTTTTCACTGAATGCCACATAACCATCAGATGCTGCAAAGCAGGGTGGTGGCATATTGGATGGAAGTGGAGGCGGGGCAAAAGTAACTCCTCCGACCAAAGGTCTCGGATTCATCGTTACTCATATGAGCCGATACGTAGGAGAAAAGAAAATGTGCTTCCTAGAGGGAAGTACCTTTGCAAACGATAATGGGGAGAATTTCAGATTGAGATATGACATAACACAATAGTAAAAGCAGTGCACCATGGGTCAGGAAGATGAAGAGAACTGATATTCGAATATGGTACCATGACTGGGAGACACAAGCTAAGTTTAAGGCTGAGCGAAGGGGATCAGAGAGGATAGAAGGGAGCTGGAGTTCTAGTGAAATGCACCGCTGTTTGTGTTATTACTTCGTCCTTCGTTCTTTCTCTTCTTTTTTCATTAGCACATGCATTCGTGATTTCTCTTGGTTTCGTTGTTAAAATTCACACTTGTGTTTATCACTCCTGTTGGTATTGGTGTTGTTTTACGTAAGTTTTCGATAATGTGTAAAATGGGGGTTTGTCAACTGACAACCGCTATATCCATTTTCTATTCACTCGGCGCATGAGCTGGATGAAAATATTTTATTAATGATGTTGAAAATATTATTGACGTTTCGGGCCAGTCACCCATCATCAGAAAATGGTTCTGATGGTGGGTGACGGGCCCGAAACGTCAATAAGGTTTTCGACATCACGAAGAAAAGAATTTTCATTCAGCGCATACGCCAAGTGAATAGCAACTGAATAGAGTGGCAGTCAGTTGACAAACCCCCTTTTACTGACAATGCAGTTGTGTGATGTCCACCACTTTCTGAATTTCTATAACATAAGGAAATAATTCCAAAGAATTTCAAAAGAAAAGTTGTCAGCACCGGCGCATTCCACACAGTTAAGTAAAGCCATTTTAGTAACCGAACGTTTTCGTTCCTTTCTCATCATGGCTTAGTACAGAGAATAATGTAAACATGTTCTTTTTCTTCTATAACCGTTCAATTTTGTTTCATTGACAACGACAGTTCCTGATGTGTGTTGTACAAAAATTTGTTTGAACCCTAATTTTCCTCTACACTATTTCTTCCTACTTCCATCGTTTTATTGGACATTGTCTCCACTGTTTTACATTGTGTGAATAAAGTTTACAGAAATGACGATTCAATGTAAAATTTGAAACTCGGATGTTGAGCCAATAATAAATGTAGAAAGGAAAAGGAAATATAGATACGAGTTGAGAGTAACTCTCCATCACTCTAACCAGATACTATATACAGTCAGAAAGTGCAACAACCAGGCACAAAACTGACAGAGTACTGAGACGTTCGACGTCCTTACACCTAGCTTCAACACATCTCCGTAGCGCTAACCGACAGCCTTCCAACTTGGAAGGTTATCTGGTTAGAGTGATGGAGAGTTACTCTCAACTCGTATCTATAATTATTTCCTTTTCCTTTCTACATCAATGTAAAATAGAAGAAGAAGAAACACATGGGAACGAATTATGATGCAACTATCCACGACTGTGCCAAGATCATACACAGTTATAACGTGCAATAACAGGGAACAAAACTCACAGACTACTGAGACATTCAACGGCCTAAGACTTAGCTCTAACACATCTCCAGTGTGCAAAGCAGGATCCAACTCGGAAGGTTCGAGGTTGGTTAGGACCAAAGAGGAAAAGATGAGCACAGCGGAAATGTGCACAACCTAAGTCCCACGCAACAAAGAATGGCGACTGTTACAAGATGATGACGAGACCAGTTAATAACATGACAATGCGGTCTAACTACAATTCGAAGCAGCAAAGCAACCCATCACCCAACTTGGGTGGGTCAGCAATATCAGAGATACAGGAAGAGGCTTTGGGAAAACGAATTGTACAAAACCGGACGCCAATATCTAAAGGTACTCCTCATGCTTGACACTATTGGCGAGGAGTTGATTACGATAACCAAACCATTTGTAGCTACTGAGAACCTGATTGCGGCATTCAACGCAGTGAAGCAGCCAGTCGCTTCATTTCTGCAGACACGGGCGTACTTCCGCCCATTTCCAGATGTCCGTACGGCTGTCAGATGCGATGCTTCACCTCAAGATTTGGGCGCTATTCTCAGGTAGCACTGCGGCAAGGGCCAGTGGGTGCCGGTCACTTGCGCCAGCCGATCATTGACTGATGAGGAGATATGCTATTCGCAGATGGAGCGTGACATGTTGAGTGTGGTATTCGCGTTACCTCGCTTCTGCCAGTATATTTTGGGCCGGGATGAGGACATCTTCATGTATCACAGACCACTCCTCCATATAGTTCAGAAAACATTTGATGACGTTCAACCATGTCTCCAGCGTTGGTTATTATCTCTGATGCGGTATTCGTACGAACTTAAGTGTATCCCAGGAAAGCAACTGTTGTGCGTTGACGCCTTGTCTCGTGCTCCGCTGAAAACCACTGTCTTGTCTCCAGTTGAGTCCCGCTCGTTGCATGAGTACGTCAACATTGTTCTTGAGGTAAACATCAGTCAACCTTGAGGAAATCCGCCGTTCTACTCAACACGCCCCACCTTCACAGTTTCCTGCAGCATATGCTCACCTCATCCTCGCAAGGTGCTTCATGTGCTGAGCAGCCGTCAGAGATCAACTCACAGAAGCTGACGGTGTGTTGGTATTGTCGGCATGTGTTGTGATACCAGACGGGCTATGCCATACTATCATGGCTTTAGTGCATGAGAGACACCCGGGCCAGGAAGCCTTTCAACATTCCCTCCGGCAGAGAGTTTGGTGGCCAGGGCTCACCAAGGACGCTTGTCTGTATGTGGAATGTTGCTTCGAGTGTTGGCGACGTCGCACAAACAGTCCACATGATCTTCTTCCCACTGAGGCGTGTGGGAGAAGCTGGTGATCAACCCGGCATCTATTGGTATCTACTGAGGGCCACTTCATTCTCTTCCGCTGGTTGAATATGGCTCGCTGTGCTCTATTCTCAAGGTACTGTCCTCTACAACGACTACAGCTATCGTGGACAAGCTAGATGAAGTGTTTGGCCAATTCGGTCTATTGTCTGTACTGGTTCAGATAATGGGCCGCAGTTTGTATCGGAGCAGATTGCCACTTTCTTGCAGCATCTCAGCATTTGTCACATCCGCTCAAGCCCACGGTATCTCCATTCCAATGGCATGATGGAACGACTCCATTGTCTCGTCAAGGAACGATTGGTGGCACTCAAGCCTCATTTACCTCGACGACTGAACCAGGTTCTGTTCGACATCTGACATTCTCAACATCGAGGAGTGAAAGCCTTGTCAGATCTGCAGGCGGTCAACTGGGTGATACTTCATGACGGATAGAATGATCCAGCCAAGCTGTGGACGGTGGTGGAGCAGCACGAGGGGATAGTGGAAGTAGCCGACGGCGTCCCGATTCTGCTTCGTAACCGCCAGCATGTCAGAGAATTGGTCTCACCTGCTGCTGCATCGTCTGAATAGCCTGAGTTTGTTGCCTCAGTACCACCAATATCCACGCCCCCCGTTAGGGTTCCGAGACCGACTAGCCCATGCGCACCAAAATCAGCTACAGGTAGCGAGCCACTTATGCCAGCCTCAATGGAAGCTGAGGCTCCTCTCACCTGTACTGCACCTGCTGACGCCTCTCTCGCGTGTTCTTCCCCTCGTCCAGTTTCTTTTAGCGATATCTGCAGGAATGAGACCAGTCCATCAGCCATTGAGTATCCGAATACAATTTCATGACGTCATGAAAACACGTTCGTGCTGTCAGGTAAGCTGAGGTAACCCTTACAGAGAAGGTCAGAGCTGCTTCTAGATGACTGGTGCTGCTGTGGGAAAATGTGTCCATGTACACATAATTATGTGAATAACCTACGAGAAGACAATAGTCGTAAATAGCAATGAATAAAACTACTTGTGCACTCATAACCATGTACATGTATAAACAATTATTAACCCTTTCAGGATCACAGTGCATTTACTACGTCTGGGCACTGAAATTCAGTGCATCAGTACAATTGTGGAGATAGCAACAAACAAATTGTCACAACATTTTGTTTCTCAACGAATTTTCACAACTTATGGCTTACTGGAAAGCTTCTTTCCTGCTCGTCATCTTCCACGTACTTTCAGAGCATACAGCACCTCAAGGATGCCTCTAGCCTCGCCAACAGTGTCCCTACCGTGCGCGAGTTTGGCATCAAGACCACGCTCAACTATTTCCTTCGGTTTTGGGCTCATACTCAACGTAGAACTACGATTCAAACTGCAACGAGCTTGTGAGATTCAAGCGATTCAAATGATGTACTCATACGTCATGCTGCCTTTAACACATCATTGGGAAATCCCCTTGAATGACTTGAAAGTCGCAAAAATATCGCCAGACAGAAAGTAAGAAAAAGTTCAGATCGAAATCGCGCGTTCAATTTATCGCCACTCAATCATTTGTTGAGCCACACCGAAAACACCTCTGGAAAGCCCTTTCCAAGACCGTTCCAATGAGGTATAGATCTTCGCGATGCGATAATCCGTTCCAGAGTTATCGCTGTTTGTACAGTGATCTATCAGTGCGTACGGTACGTGGACTGTACAAAAAGTATAGCGCGAGTATACTCGTCATTGCCCAGGCGCGATGGGGTCTGCATGACGAGTATACTCGTCATTGCCCAGGCGCGATGGGGTCTGCATGACGAGTATACTCGTCATAAACCCGGAAAGGGTTAAAATAAAACAAATTCCCAAATGTTTTTTCGTGACTATCATCAGTGGAACATTTTTTAAATTTTAAATGTTGGATTAGCTTTTGGGCTAACCCTAGTTAGCGATAAGACCGATGCGCTGCTCTCTATTTCGTGCTGCGACTGAGCTGACTTTACAGGCGCACTCAACTGCTGTGCATGCGTGCCCAAATCACCTTGGGTAGCTCTTGCTGTGCTCACTTAGGCTTGTGCTTTCCTTTGCAGTGTTAATGAGCAGCCACCGGAATTTATTTGCTTGGAGAATATAATTATTTATCAAGACTCTTTGTAGTTGCCTCGCAGCCATTTACTGCACGACAAACATGTTGTCTACCTCTGAAGCACGTCGTATGAACGTGTCGGACTTGCGGGCCGAGCTGGAAGGCCTTGGGCTGAATAAGCCGAGAACAAAGCCCCCGCTACTTGCCCGTTTACTGATCAGTATAGAGGACACGTCGAGCTCGGCGGCACGGGAACTTTGTGCCCCGTCGGCCACGGCATTTTTGCAGCGGGCGCAAGAGCAGGAGAAAGAGCAGCATATGGAGAGTGTTGCGGCAGCCTCTCCGAGTCCCCTAGTCCCAGGCTAGAGTAGGAATGACGATTTGCGGGAGTTTGTGCGGCAGGAAGTACACTCCGCCATCACCGTTGCCTTGTCGGAGGCCATCGCTCCAATGCTGGCCACCATTACTGCCCCTGGATCTGGAACTCAACCTCCGGCGGAGTCTCCCAACGCTGGTAATCTCGCCGTTCCCCAGACTTTACGAGAGAAAATAATGAAGGATGACTTTGTACATTTCACCCAGTTGCTGCTCAATACCATGGCAACTTCGTATTCTGCTCCATGCCAGCTTTAGCTGCAGTTCAGCAGTGGCGGCAAGTCTCTGGAGGTGGTGGAAGGTGGCGCTGCCCAGCCAGTTTGTCGACGCGTCCACGACTTGCTGACATGGCGAAGGCAAGGACTCTCTTTATGAGCGTCGTGTGTTCTGCCAACCCGCTCCGCTTACAGGAGATGCTCTCATACCAAGCTACCATTGTTGCTGCCAACAGGCAATACTATCTGGAGGCTTGGCTGTAGTACTACAACCAGTTTTACTCTGCCATTGCTGCTCAGGCAGGCAAGCGCTTGGACGTCATCGACATTAATCTGTGACAAATGCCAGTGAATAGCCGATTAAGGCCCACATGTGAGTCGTGCCGCCTCGTACATCCCGGAGGCAGCCAGTGTCCCTTTCGTCCCCAACGTAGCAACCAGCAATCCCTCGACGGAGTCCGTAAGGTGTCTAATGACAAACCAATCTGCCGCAACTTTAATGCTGGGCGTTGCAGTCTGGGCATGTGCAAGTACGCACATGTCACTATGTCGGATCCAAGTGCGGTAGGCGCCAGTAACTCTGCTGCTTTGGCTGCAAGCTACCGCGATTGTAAATATTTCTCCCTGCACTTCAAGTTCTACTGATTTCACAAGCGCATGTACTGCTGTCCACACACCTCTCTCTGTTTCTCGCTTCAAACTACTGCTCCGTAGCCACCCTGACAGTTCATTGCCTTCGTATGTTATTAACAGCCTCCGCTGCGGCTTTGATATTGGTTTTACCGGCAACTGCATAACTAACAAGCTTTCGTCAAATCTCTCATCAGCACGCAGCTCACTGGTTCCTGCAAAGCTGGCTACATGGCTGGCCCGTTTGATTCACCCACAATCCCATTTATGTACTGCTGTGGCATTGGCGTCGTTCCAAAAATGAATGGCAAGCTACACTTGATACACCACCTGTGCAGCCCTGCTGGCTCCAGCGTTAATGGCGAGCATTTCTCTTCGCAGTACATCATCAGCAATGATGAAGCCATTTAAAACATCATTATGTCGTCCCTGTCTCCTGTCTACCTCTATAAACTTGATGTGAAGAGCGCTTTTCGCAAAAATACCGGATTGGCATCTCCTCGGTGTCCTGTGGCAGGGGAAGTACTACTACGACCGTGTCTTGCCATTTAGGCTCCGCTCTAGCCCGGCGGTATTGGATGCCGTGGCAAACACCATCGAATGGATAATGCACCACGAATTCTCCATTCCTAATTTGCTGCATTTCCTGGACGACTACTTATGCGTGACCGCGGGCCGAGCAGTGGCGACGCGGCAGCTGGCTATTCTCCACCGTGAGGGGTCATACCTCGGAGTCCCGCTCACACCTGCGAAGGTGGAAGGCCCGTCTCGTATCCTGACATTCATGAGCATCATGGATTGTGGGAAGATGGAAGCCTGACACCTGGCGACAATTTGGCTGACATCAAGCGCCTGTTGACTCCAGCGAGCATCAACCTCACCATGTGCCAGCGCGGACTCGAATCTCTTCAGGGGAAACTCTCCTTCGCTGCAGGAGTCATCGCACCCGGCTGGATATTTGTGCAGCGCCTGTAGTCTATTTACAGTCGCAACCAGCAGCCTCACTACCCCATCAGTCTGACTACCGAGTGCCAGGAAGATATTCAATGGTGGCTAAGGCTCCTGGAATAATGGAACAGAAAGTCATTATTGCTGTTCCCAGATGGGACACCATCTCCAGACTTGGAGCTGTTCACTGATGCCAGCGGCACACTGGGTTGGGGCGCATTCTACAGTGGCCGCTGGCTTCAAGGGACCTGGTTGCCTGCGAAACTCGCTCACAACATTGAGTGGAAGGAGCACTACGGTTTGGTCACAGCTTGCTGCACCTGGGGCAAGGAATGGTGCCAGTTTCGTATCACAATGCACTGTGACAACAAGGCTGTGGTAGATTGCATCCGCTTCGCCACATTCATGTCACCGCCAGTGAGGACCCTGCTCAGGGAGCTGTTCTTTGAGTGCGCCCGCTTCAATTTCACCATCACTGCTGTTCACGTTGCTGGCCAGTCTAACTGCATTGCAAATTTGCTGCCTCGTTTCCACATGGAGGAATTTCGGGGTGTCGCCGCAGCTGCTCAAGCACAATCAGACTGAGCAGTGCTGCAATTCCAGTCGATGTAGTAAGGCCTTCACATACAGGTACCGATTGTCATTGCAAATTTGCTGTGCTGAGAACCTGCGTTGGATTTTATCCATCATGCCTACGTTTATCCACCTCATGCCTTAACCCTTTGCATGCTGGGCCCCTTTTTTCCAATGGGCCGGCTGTCCAGCGCACTGACTCTCTTGGTGAAGTTTGCGCGCACAGGTCCGAAAGAAATTTATTCTCATTTCACTCCACCTGCGTAAGATCCGAGAGCAAGCTCTACCCGCGTCAGACCTACCAGCAACTTTCACACAATACGCAGACGACACCACTGCCCATCAGAACGAGCGATCATCTGTGGAAGAAACCGTCCGTGTGTGTGAACCCGTTTTCTCGGATGACAATCTGAAGCTGAACGTGGCAAAAACTCAATATTTCACTGTGACCAAGGAAGATGATTCCTGGAAATCGGTGAAGCTGCTGGGGAGTATGCTAGGCACAGCAGAAGACATAGCAGCCAGAGTGTCTGCTGCAAATCGGGCATTTGCAAGCATTCCATGGAAACGCCACAACTTGAATTCCAGGCTGTGTATGTTTTCCTGCCTGATATTGCCTGTCTTGCTGTATAATTGTGCGCTTTGGACCTTATCGCAAACATTAACCGACGTCGTCAATGTATGACACCGGAAAAAACTACGTACCATCATTGGTATCACGTACCCACAACGAATCTCGAACACAGCGCTGTATGCCAGAACCGAGCAGACCCCACTATCTCAAGTCTGCAGGCAACGGAGACTGCTGTGGTTCGGCCATGTAGTGAGGGAAGGCGAAGAATCGTCCTCGTTCCAAGCCCTCCTAATGTCAATCAACACAACAGACATACGACGACCCCGAGGACGACCACGTCTGAGATGGATCGACGTTGTCAAGAAAGACTTACAATGCATTAATCTGTCGCTTCTGGATGCTGTGCAATCTGCTTCTGATAGAGCTGCTTGGCTCGAAATTGTTAACAGATGCGTTGACCTCATGCAATGAGTGAAATGCGAACTGTCATTATTATTATTATTATTATTATTATTATTCACTCCACCTTGACGGATTTCATCATCCTGGGCTTGTTGGAAAGATCAGGAGCAAGCGAATACATCATGGTAGTCCTCAGCAACATAGACACACCAGACATAGACACACTACTCCACCGTGCCTCGGAACGGCACAACAACTCAATTTCACGTTCTTGGTCGGCATCTTGCCAAAATTCAACCGATTTTCACAATTCAAACTGCATGGCGAAGTTGATATCCCAGCGCTTCATTTGATGCCTATTAAGCATGCGACGTGCCATACATAGACACTTAGTCACTTCCACCTCCTCTCCAAACTAATCCACCATCCCTCGGAACGCCACAACAACTCAATTTTACGTTCTTGTTCGCCATCTTGCCAAATTCAACAGAGTTTCACGATTCAAAGTGCACTGTGAAGCAGAGATCCCAGCGCTTCATTTGATACCTATCAAGCATGAGATGTGCCAAAGGGAAATCCCCTAGTACGTTCCAAAAAATTGAAAAGTCATGAACAAAAATTTCCCTTTCGCTCTGAAAAGATGAGCTCAAGACCTTTCCAACGGTTTATTGATTGTTGCTATGCGTTTATGTCTCACGGAGTTACGATAGTTTGTACACTGGTCTAAGCACTGTAATATAAAGCGCGAATTTTCATAGTTTCAGAGCGCATATACCGTAAAGTCGCGGATAAAAGCCGGGTTTGCATACAAGCACATCGCGGATAGAAGCCTGAAAATCAAACGAGTCAAATGCATACAAGCCTATCGCGCATAGAAGCCTGGCTTCTATGCAAGCGCGGATCGGGTAGGTCAAGAGTGCATGCGCGATGTACGTTGCATAGTAAAACTGACGCCGGTAGTCAGTGGTAGATGTACGCGTGTTGCGTATATCAGTGGTGCATATAAGCATGGTTTCATACAAGCCTGGTTTTCATTATAGCCTGATGCAGAAAGCGACTTATATGCTTATAAGCCCGGCTTTTATCCGCGACTTTACGGTATGCGCTTCTGGCTTGAAAAGGAATAATAACTTGTTCTTAGCTCTCGCGCATTGGTGGTGAACGCTTGCTGGGGTGCCGTATACTGGTTTTATGGGAACAGCTTCCTCAACTAGTTGTTTTGCTTCTACTATCTCTGCTTAAAATTGCGTACTATTGGTCGGCTGTGCTCGGATGTGAAACGGCACAGATCGTGGCTTGAAGAACATTGGTTTTGAGTCATCTACATGCAGGGTCTCTTGAACACCTTTCATTTGACCCATTGACGATTGCTCGAGTAATGCAGGGACTTCTTTCTTGATTGTATCTGTACCCAGGATGCGGTGAACACTTTCCGCAAACATTTGTTTCCAAGGTAGTGTGAAACATTCAGTTAATCTCTACCCAAAAAGGAGGGACCCTCGTTTTCAACCACCCGTATTAGGACATTCTCGGTATTCCTGGCAATCGTAACTGACATTGTAGTTTCCCCAATACATTCGATCTTAGTACCGGAAAACCCTTTTAGCAGAACCGTTGATTTCTGCAATGTACGCTTATCACCAGCACATTTTTTGAAATCACTTTTCGTCAAAATTGACACATCGCTGCCTGTGTCTAATTCCATTTCGACAACTAAACCATTCATAGTGACCGGTTCAAACAGTGGACCATTAGAACCCTGTTACTCCACCACTATGCTCTCTATCTCTTCCAGCTAGCACTCCAGCACACTCGCGCATGCACTGAGCCACAACTATCAACAAGGAATCAAGAGAGTTGAAATATTGAAATAGTGGTAAAGTTGGGAGAAAAGGAAACTGTTCTTTTTCCACGAGATCCAAGATCCATCAAGAAAAAGGACATGCACAAAATGGCGACCATGTCGTCCATTGACGCGTAATCATGGTAATCACAAACTAGTGCAGCGACCAAAGAAAAGACACAAGTGAAGAAGAAGACACAGCGCTGCAGCAAGAAGATCGGATCGCTGCAGTCGCTAAAATGCACTAACCTACTGACTGTAGTTCCACGTGAGCATGCAGTCACGTGGTCATAAACAGAGTGCGTACACACTCACGTCATACCGATACGTCATACATGACAAAAGAAAAGAAAGGAAAGTCACGCGCGAGTCAAACAAATCAAAGAGCGCGAGACTACGTACTGCAAATACTACGAAGAATTTGTTTGAGAACAAATGCACAAGACGAGGAATTTGTTTGAGAACAATTGGACAAGAATATATATATCTCTTCGAAACTAGAATGGAGTCCGTGATGAGAATTCCAACGAGCCTGGACGCAGCTACAAAGTAAGAATACAATTAAATAACTAATATCGTCAGAACTATTGTAACAATACAAGCAGTCGATTTACCACAGTGTTATCTTTATATTTACAACCCTTTTCAGTAGACTGAGATACATTGCACACGTGAAACAACGGTACACTCTCACCAGTATTGTTGTCCCTGCCCTTTTGGCACGTGTGTGCCCCTTTTGGCACGTGCAGGTTGCGCATGCGTGCATGCTTATCGTGCGCATCCTGATTGTTTTTGGGTGCCTTCTTCCTGAGACTCTCCTTGGAGTAAGACGAAAATAACCTGTCCTCTGAGTGTGGCGTGCGTGTGATGTATAAGAGTAATCGGAAGGGCTATCGTGCGAGGGAATAAAACTCCCCGACGACAATTGGCGCCCAGCTAGTGGCATCGTTCCCCACGACCCTGAGATCGTTTCCGTTTTTGCCGTGGCTTCAAATCTTGCCTTCTCCACGCATCCTCGCCATGGCTCCGCTTTGCTCCATCTGCTCAACCCTGTCCTCGGAGCTCCTACTCAGGTGAGCATGCTTTGTCTGCCCTGCGTAATGTTTGGTACCTTGTACGTAGTTCTCCTGGTACTAGTCTTCGATTTGGGATTTTCAAAATAATTGTTTCGCTTCGTGGCATTTAAGTCCCGGGTTGTTCTCTTGTGTACGAGTACCTCGTTCGAGCCTCGCTCCTGTTAGTACATACATGATTGTGGCCCACGTTGTGTGTGCGGTGTTTTGAACCAGTGTACATTGTCGCCCTCCGGCCTCTGGCTGTTCGAGTGGTCGTGTGCACTGTGTTTCACACCTTCTGACTTGAAAGTAGTTTGTTGTCCGTGCTGTCGTGCATGCTCATCGTGTTGCTTGGTACGTCATCATGGTAGTCAGCATGGGTAGCTTTGCTCGTGTTTGCTTACTCGCCCTGTGTTGTGCACTGGTGCACGTCGTTTCGGTGTCGTCGGACTGCTCCGATCCTGTGTCGTCCGATTTGTTTCAGTTTGGTAGATGTCCCCATCGATTTACTCGATGTGGTGGCACTCCGTCGTTTCCAGTTTCAAGTACAAGTGCTTTCTTTTTCGTTTTACTAGTATTCATGTTTTGTGTCGAGCGTTTTAGTGCTCCGCCTGGTTGTCCCGCTCATGTGGAATGGCTGACGCCCAGTGGTGTAACATGCTTCTGAGATTCTCGTTGACGGTCCGGGTGGCAATATTTCTGTGAGTGTGTTGTTTGGTATTTGTGTTTTGGCACGTGGGTCTCTTCATTTCACCTAGGGGGGCGTCCGATCATGGTGAGCCACGGTCTGCCTGGTGGGCTGGTGGGATCCAGCGCTTTTTTGTATCGGTTCGCCTTGCGGGTGTTCGGTTTCCGTGTTTTGCTGGCTGGCCTTTGTGCGTCCCAGTAGGGTTCAGGACGGTGTTTTTATTGTGTTTCGTGAGCGTATGTGTTTCACGCGTGATATTCAGGTTCAATCCCTGTGGGTTTTTTTCAGGTTAGAGACCTGTGGGTTTTTCAGGTTAGAGGCCTGTGGTTATTCAGGGTAGCGCCCTGTGGTTTTTCTATGTTAATTTTTGTTTGCGTATTGGTGACCGATTTGTTTGTGTGCTATCTGGTGTCCTCATGGATAGACTGCCCCTGTATCCGTAGGCGTGTTCAATGTTGCTGTTCTGCCATTCCTTCTTGTGGTTTTTCTTGTCTGAATTTTGGCTCCTAGTATTGCTGAGATGTTTGCGTCAGTCCGTGTTTCTTTCTTTCTGTGTGTGTCTCTGTGAGTTTTCGTAGCCCCATCGGCTGCGCGATGGTTTTCCGTACAACTCCTGTGCTGTCAGATGACTGGTCACCCGGTTCAGCTGCCGCGGTCTTCGCAGTAGCGTCGGTTTGCCTTGGCTTCGCACCAGGGCGAGGTGGTAGTTTTCCGGGGGCCCACGCCTGAAAGATGGCGGTTCCCTCTATGGGTGGGCCCAGTCTGTTTTCTTTCCACCCCTTTGCTTTGGCTTTTCCCCCGTTGTCCGGAGTTACTAATGTATCCTACTGTTTGGCCCTGCGTATCTGCATGTGTATGTTGTTCACATTTGATTTCTTCTTCTCCTGTCTGTCTTCTCGTTTTGTTTTTTTTCTCTACCATCCTCAGGAGAGGATGCATTTTTTTTCATGTGGAAGTATGTTGTCCCTGCCCTTTTGGCACGTGTATGCCCCTTTTGGCACGTTGGTGCGGACCGCGCGCGGACTGCGCCGGTTGGAGATTATCGTACATGTTCTTGTTGTTGTGCGCATGCTTGCATGCTTATCGTGCGCATTCTGGTTGTTTTCGGGGCCTTCTTCTTGAGACTCTCTTTGGAGCAACAACGATAATCTGTTCTCTGAGTGTGGCGTCCGTGTGATATGAGATATCGAGAGTAATCGGAAGGGCTATCGTGCGAGGGAATAAAACCCCCCGACGACAGTATCATCATCATCATCATCGTACGTCGTGTCGTCATCCAACTGTTGGGTATCTTGTGGGCGTTTCTTTGACTGGCAAACGCGCTCCAGATGCCGCATGCTCTTGAAGAAACGGCACTTCGTAGACTTGTGGGTACACCCGTCCGCCAAGTGACTCTCTGAACCACACCGGTAAAACGTTTTCTTTACACCAGACATGCCATGACTTGTCGACCTTGCTGGTGTGCCGTTTCGAGTACAAGTGGCAGTAGAGGTATGCCTCGACCTCGAGTCTGACGACTTGACAGCATTTAGAGACATAGTGTGAGGACGCATCTCTGCAGCAAACTTTGCCGCACTCTTCTCACTCAGAGAAATCTTACTGATTTTCTGAAATGTGTCACCATCTCCGTCTGGCTTCGCCAGAATCAATCGTTGCACTGCAACACTCCGCAAACCACTGATGAATTGGTCCGATAGTGCTCTATCCAAATGGCTCTCACTCTTGCAATCTCGAGCACTGCACTGCAGTCGATGCGAAAAATCACTCACTGACTCGGTCGGAAGTTGATTACAGTTCCTGAACGCGTGTGTCACGCTCCATCGTGATGTTTGAACCTTGTAATGATCCGTCAGTTTTCCCCCGATCTCCTGATACTTCAAATCACTCGGAGCTTTAGGTAAACAAAGAGTCTTCAGTGTGGAGTAAACCGTTTTACTCAGAAGAGAGATAAGATAAGCTGATACCCGTTTTTCACAACGTGTCTTTTCAGCCGTACTGCCATTCGCCGCCAGAACTCCGATTTCGTTTGCACAAAAGGAAAAAATCCAGTTTCTCTCGCCATTCATCAAAATCTCCGCTGTCAAATGGCTCTATCATGGCCTTGGCCTTGGCATTGGAAACAATTCGTAACTATCATGACTGTAGCACCAGAACAACTCCATTAATAATAATAATAATATCTTTGTCGCCATTGTTGTGTCCACGCTCACACAAAGTACTCTTCAAGTTCACCAAGAGGAAAGACCATGTTTTTCTTACGCATACGCATTAGGCTGTCGAAGTGCCTACGTCACACTGCCTGAAAACTCATAGTTACACGTAGTTACAAGGCCAAGTGGTGACAAACAAAAGTCGCGTCACCTGCACTTGTCACCTGCACGGCATCACTTTGACAGGGGCGCGCTAGTGCAAGATCGCGAATTCAAATTTAAGTTTCTCATTCGCTCTCTAGCCATCGTGCAGTGTTTTTCTGCTGAGTGTTCACCAGCACCTGAGAGATAGGAGTTCTGGTTTTCGCTTGCCGCTGGACAAGGAACCGAACCCGGAGTTGGTAGGTCTCAGAACTAAACGAAATCAGCAATCCCTGCGATAGAAGTAACGGAGACACCCATCATTGCTTCTTGGCCGGCGACTACATGTAAAGCCGGATGACAGTACAGGCACAGCAGTGTCCAAGCAAAAATTCAGCTACAGGTTCTCCTTCTTGCTAAAGCGAAAACTACAAGCTCGACGACAAGTAGCAGTTAATTTGAAATAAAATAATCTCGTTCGCGCGCTCCTCGGTCAAAAATGATGCTGTAGCTGTGTTCATTGCATGCTGCTGGCACTGGACACACGACAAATGCTGGTTTCGCGACTTTCGTTTGTCACCACTTGGCACAGTAACTACGCATTGTCAAGAAGCTGTGACGTCAGACTTCGACGGCCTATATGCCATGTGAACATGTAGTCATCATATAATAACTACACTACATAGCAGGAGCACTACGTGTTGGTCACAGCTTGCTGCCCCTGGGGCAAGGAATGGTGCCAGCTTCGTATCACAATGCACTGTGACAACAAGGCTGTGGTAGATTGCATCCGCTCCGCCACATTCATGTCACCGCCAGTGATGACCCTCCTCAGAACCTGCGTTGGATTTTATCTATCTGCATACCTACATTTATCCACCTCGTGCCTTAACCTTTTCCATGCTGAGCCCCTTTTCTCCAATAGGCCGGCTGTCCAACGCACTGACTCTCCTGTTGAAGTTTGAGCGCAAAGCTGCGAAAGAAATTTATTCTCATTTTACTCCAACTCGACGGATTTTCATCATCCTGGGCTCGTTGGAAAGATTAGGACCAAGCGATTACATCATGGTAGCCATCGGCGACATAGACACACCAGGACCATTTCTACCCCCTCTCCAAACTACTTCACCGTCCCTCGGAACGCCACAACAACTCAATTTCTTTTTCTTTTTCGTCATCTTGCAAATTTAACCAAGTTTCATGATTCAAACTGCACTGCGAAGCTGAGAACCCAGCGCTTCATTTGAAGCCTATCAAGCATGAGACGTGCCAAAGGAAAACACATAGTACGCTCCAAAAACACTGCGAAGTTATGCACAAAAAAATTCCCGTTCGCTCTGGCGAGTGATTTCCGTGTTCATCTTGTCACCACTCAGTGAATCTGTATCCTACGGCAAAGAACATTATATCACCGGAAAGATGAGCTCAAGACCTTTCCAACGGTTTAGTGACTGTTGCGGTGCATATGTGTCTCATGGAGTTACGATAGTTTGAACACTGGTCTAAGCACTGCAACGTAATACGCGAATTTTCATAGGTCAGAGTGCATATATGCAGTCCTGGCTCGAAAAGGAATAATAACTTGTTCTTAGCTCTCGTGCATTGGTGGTGAACACTTGCTGTGGTGTCGTGTACTGGTTTTCTGGGAACAGCTTCCTTCAACTAGTTGCTTAGCTGCTACTATCTCTGTTTGAAATTGTGTACTATTGGTCGGCTGTTTGCGACGCCATTCAGCAGTCATTGCACCCGGTTGCTGGTACTATTGCCGCTCAAGCATGAACGATTGCTTTGGCCGTTTGCAACGCCAATTGGTTCACCCTGGTTGGCTGTTTGCAACATTGATCAGGAACCTTTGCATCCGGTCGCGGGTACTGTTGCGGCTCACTCATGAGTGATCACTTTGGCTGTTTGCAGAGTGTATAGGAAAGAAGCTATACACAGAGTCAATCGGTTCGGTGGTGGCCGATTGGCTCTGCGCTGCTCCTGCTTGCACCTGAGGTATGGGTGGACCTTGCCACACTGGCTGCAGGTATGGGAGAAACGGCACGACGACGAAGAAAAGCGACGTCTATTTAAGTTGTAGCAGATTTCTTGGCAGTCGCTGGTGCGAGTGCGACCACTGGAGGTAAGTGCTGCTGGCTTGGGGTATTGGGCTTGGAGACGAAAAGGACACGGACCCGCCCCTGGATGGACCGTCTTCCATTGAGCGCATGTTGGGCACGTATGCCCTGTGAACTTGAGTGTGAAGGCTATCTGCTACAGGTTAACGTCGACGGTGTCCAACCTCTTCAGGTCTGGTGACTGGGCCGCGGGCATCCGCAGCTGGCGGTTGTATTATAGCCACGCACTTGGGGAGAACTGGTGGTTAGCAGTCACTATCAACCTTCATCATTTTGCGAGAACTGTGGAAATACGTCCAGTGAGAAGGCAGATTTTGAATGTGCTTCTGGTGGAGTAATATAAAGCTAAACAAACAAACAAACAAACTGAGGGTACGCAAACAGTTCAGCAGTGCAATGTGGGGCAGCAGCCGTGATAACAAACATGTATGTGGTACAGGCCTCGAGCCAGGTAGCTATATCGTGAACCTTGCGACACACCTGCTTCGCGTCATCTCACTCAACGATATGAGCCCGGATCAGCGAAAACCATCACTTGTGTTTGATATCAAGTTGATCAAAAAGTGACGTTGAAGTCGAGCGAAAGAAAAGTCGCGGACATAACAACCACCCATCACCTTTCTGTCTTTCTTGTCACTGGTCTTTCTTTCCACCTGACAAGCCCGTGTTTGTTTGTTTGTCAGTGACTAGCTGCTAGCTAGGCAAGCCTAGCTAGCTAGGCAAGCCCCAGGAGACATGGCTGGGAAACCCCACGTACCTGAGCTTGGCTCGCGAATAGGTACGATCGCGGGGCGCGAACATCGCACGCGCATCGATCGTAGTTGACACCAATCACGACACGACATTTTTTGGTGATGACTGGGATGGCGATTGCTCATCAAGGGAGTCAGGTGAAAGCCGCGGAGCTCCAGAAGACGACTCTCTCCTGCTGCAAAGCGACTCGGCGAGGCTGCAGACTTTGTGTAGAAGAAAGCAGCGCTGATGAGAATGCCGACGACTCGAGAGGATATTGTTGAGCGATGAATGACTCCTTCACTAGTACGTTTGTCGGATATCGACAGGGACGATGCAGAACAAAGGCGTCTCGATTCACGACTGGAAGAGCAACGAGAGCTAGTGCCAGACAAGATCTGCTCCGTTGGCTTGGACGCTGAGCACCTTGAAACATTTATTTGGTCCATGCAGCAGCTCCCAAAAAAATAAAAATAAATGTCCCAGTAGGGTCAGCTCAGGTAACCGTTGAATGTATCTGCACCTACTACGTACCTCATGCTCATGAGCCTGTGTGCTAAGTAGTCACAGCTACTGTGATTGCACTCCGTGTGTGCATATATGTTTTCATGGAAGTGAAGGGCTTGGAGAGCATCAGTACAGAGGCTGTTGTGGATGCAATATCAGCCCCTGGAATTTGGCCATATGCCATTAGCTGCCCAATAGTCAGTGAAGCAAATGATTTACTTGGACAAGCCAGTGTTTGAGTACACTCCTAAAGACTATAAAATTCCTCCTTGTTAGGCGGCTGAGTGATGGCAATGCCTAACAGGATCAGACAAATACCAACGCTCATACTTGCATCTTACACAGATAATACCACTTCCAACATTTGTACAGCGATGTGGTGTACCGCATTTTTTGGTAACTTACGGTGCTGTGATTGATCTAAAATTTCTTGAGACTGGTTATCAGTAGTTGTGGATCAATTTGGAGCACAAAAATATTTTTTGAAAATTTTGCACATGTGGTGATTTTTGCTGATCCAGGCTCCTAATTAGCTGGCTATCGTTTTTCGGGCTATGCGCCAGCCAGATTGTTCGGGGGGGGGGGGGGGGGTGGGGGGTGGGGGGGTGGGGGTGTGATGGAAGATATCAGTAAACAAACTTGAAATATCTACGAACGCCCCTCGCAAGATACATTCTTGCACAGCCTTGAGCAAAGCTGGTGCAGGTGGCTGAACGGGGCGGGTTGCAAGAGCGTGGGCCTTGGGCTGGCGTAGCGGCGGCAGCAGTTGCATAGCCTTGGCCTTGCGTGAGGTGCAACATATAGTACTCTCAGCAATAGGGGCCGAAAAAGCCGACTGTACCTCGTCCCATACGAGAGCGCGGAGGTCCATTGAGCCCGCGTCACCTGACCTAATCGAGGAGACATTTGTTCCGGTCGGGCTCCTGGGCTCGCGAGCCGTGTCCACACTGTCATGTTGCTGGTTTTCGAGGCCAGAGCAGACCTCATTACCATGGGATAGCTATGACAGCTAACGGTCTTGTAAAAATATAAATACTTTTATTTCCTTTCGGGTTCAAGCCGCACTGGTAAAGCTCGCCGCGGAAGGCTTGGCAAGTCATTGCCTTCACAGTCTCTACAGTCAGGTCAGGTATGCTGAAGAAATACAGTGTCGAGGTGACATTCCGGCTGCCAGCAATGTTACGAAAGGAAAAGGAAAACTAAAAAGAATCACTGCTGAAGCACGATCTGTTGTCTGCAGGAACACAATGGGGCAAGCAAGATATGTTTTCTTTTCAGGAAAACAGGCTGGGTATCATTTGTAATTACGCAGCAAAGACAAGCACATAACGTCAGGCTTGATTGCACTACAAAGCTAACGAGTACTAGCACAGCTTTTATGTAGTTACCCTATATTCTCAATTTATTCCCGTAGCTATGCAAAAGACGTTACTTCAGTAACGTCCGGCGCTAGCAAGGGTCCACACAGCTTTAATTCCGTTTTTGTGTGCTTGTGCCGTCGGCATACCTGGCGCTATCCCGTGCCTGTCCCGTACCGTACCATCAAAGACAGCTGGCCACAATATTCAAACAGGGCTTTCAAATGCAAGATCGTAATGTGAATCAATTGGGAAGAATGAGTAGGTATGCGCAGTGTATCGGGGGGAATACATGCAGGGCGATAGTGTGGTTTCGAATCCCAGGTTATGTTCTGAAAAAAAAATAGGAGAAATGAAAAATGTATAACATCCCTATGCTTTTTTTGCCTAGGTCATCAATGTGGTAGACGGTGTTGTATTACCCTCGAATGCAAAGAGAAAATTTATTTATTTCGCTCAGGGTCCTACCGTTTGCCTTTTTGCCTAGCTCATCAAGCATGCTATTCGAACAGATAGAACCTTTTGCAGTACAATGATGTAGCCGATCAATTCGTCGTGGTATGGTTGGGAATTGTAGCCGTCATGGTGAACGTAAAACACTATTTACATACAAAAACTCAAGGAGCAAAAGTCTCTCTGTCCCATTCACTGCCACATACCAACTAAATACAAAAACATGCACGTCACACGAGCTGACTTGCACGCGTGGTCCTTTTCACGAACCCAAAAAAAAAGGTTTGTCTATTATAACGCATGTGTGAAGTCACTAGATTACACCCGCACCAGAGATGAAAGGCGATCGAGCTGTCGAGGAAGAAGCCTAGAAGGGCAAACGGAAAAGATACCTGGCGCTATCCCGTGCCTGTCCCGTAACGTACCATCAACAGGGGCGTCACAGGGCGGCTGTGAGTGGCATGACGGGGTTGGGGGTGTCCCCTGAGAAAAAATAAGGATTTTTTGGCTAACAGGGAACGTTTTAGTACTCTACAGCCGCAAAGGAGGGTTCCCCTAGCACTTATTCGACAACCCCACTGCAGCTCCAAAAACAAACTTCTCATGTATTTTTTGGTATTTTCTGTACATTGTAGGTAGCCAAGCAAGGCAAAAGGAACCCATTGCTAGGGGTGCGCGGATTATGCTCGCACGCACCCGACTTTATGCTTTCGCGCATTTCCCGCGGAACTTCGAAAGTATTCTCCCAAAACATCGAAAAAATTCTCCGGAATTAGTAGTATTTTAGTAGTATTTATTTTATTTACCATCGGATGCCTCAACAGTGATACACACAACTCTTAAGAGGGCCGATAACGGGATAAGTGGAAAGGAAAGGAAAAGAAAGAAAAAATAGAAAAAAAATTGGAATTCAGACATCAAGCAGTACAGTAATCAAACACCAAGTCAACTTCAATCTTAGTACAAGAACTATCAAGATCATCGAGAAACTCAACAGATTCCAAAAAGAAGGTCAAAATACTTCTTAAACGCCACTGGGTCTTTAAAAAGATCCCTGAGTTGGTTTGCAAATGTAGAGGTACGGTGGTGTCTGCGCCACTCGGCAGGTAGTGTATTAAAGAAAATTGCGGCACGATTAGAAAAAGAATTTACTCCATCAGTTGTCCGGTGCTTAGATATGGCAATGGAAGCATTAGAGTGGCTTCTAGTTCTAAGGCTTGTTGTGATCGGTGGAAATAATTCCGTTAGGGTAGGCAGTGAGATGATGACATGATTTCTATGAATAAACTGGGCAAAGTTGAGAATCATAATAGTGTTCAAATGGATAAATCGCCAATGTGGTCAATAATGGCGTGATGTCGTCCTGTGACTTAGCACCACAGGCAGCTCGCACAGCACGGCGGAACACAGTAGAGAGCCTTTGGCGGTCCTTAGCGGACAGTTTCGTTACAAAACACGAACAACAGTACAAAAGATCAGGTAGAATGACTGATACAATAAATTGCCTCCTGGCTTTCCTGCTCAATTGCCGAAAGGACCGACGAAGAGCGCCAACCTTAGCACATGTCTTGCGAATTACAAAGTCAATGTGAGGCGACCACGTTAGGCGGTCATCAATGATGACCCCCAGGATTCGGGTGCTGGTAACGCGGGTCAATACCTGATCGTTGAGTATCACAGGAACAGACAGGTGCAGGGGGAGTTTGGAAATGAACATGGCGACAGTTTTGGCAGAGTTGACTGACAACCCTAGGTCCGCAAGATCTAGAGCAAGCACTGAAAGTACCTTGTTGACGGCACCGACAGCTTCATTTGGCGACCTTCTACTGGCATACAGCGTCATGTCATCCGCGAACATCGGCAGCTTGCAGGAAAGAGCATCAGCTGTGAGCGGCAGCTTCCGCACATATAAATTGAAGAGCACAGGGCCCAGAATGGTGCCTTGAGGTACGCCACTAGTAACTGGTACCAGAGGAGACGTTCCGATGTAGGTAACCACGCGCTGCTGCCGTCCACGGAGGTATGACTGCAACCAAGCCAGGGCTATGCCAGAAATACCCACGGCCGCGATTGCGATGAGAAGTTGCTGGTGTTGCACGGTATCAAACGCCTTCTTCAGGTCAATGCAAACAACAGCTGTATGCAGACCCGCTTCGCGGGCTAGCAGCCAATCATTCGTTACCTTCGTGAGGAGTTGCTCGGTCGACCGGTGCTTCCGGAAACCAAATTGATCTTCATGGAACGGGCAACGTTCTTGGAAAAACACCTGGAGACGAGAGAACACGAGCTGCTCAAGGAGTTTGGTGAGAATAGATGTTAGAGACACTAGGCGGTGATTGGAAGGGCAATTACGGGGGCCTTGTTTTGACTTCAATATCGGGGTGATGTGGGCAATTTTGAACCGGGATGGAAAGTGTCCAGAAGAGAGGGAAGTGTTGTACAAAATGGTAAGTGAAAGGGCGACTACGTCTTTCGATACCTTTAGCAAAAAAGGCATAATTCCGTCCGGGCCAGGAGCTTTGCGGCTCTGGAGGGCACTGATTAGCCTTTTCACTTCTGAGACAGTTACCGCCTCGAACGTCCTGAGGTCCGTAGAGTTAGCCGGACCCATTGGCAGATCATAGGTGGCATGATTATCGGTGACAATAGCGTGGAAGTAATCGTTTAGTCTCTCAGCTGGGACAGTAACTGTTTGCCTCTGTGGCGTACGCTTGGTGATCGTGTTCAATATTTTCCAGAACTGTCGAGGTTCCCGTTCATACGTCCTGCACCGATCCGCGAAGTAACGATTCTGAAGATGACGGTACAAGTTGTTGGACTGACTACGTAATCTCTTGAACTGCGCCATTATGACCATGTCACGAAAGTTGGCCGCTTTTAACTTCTTGAAGGCTGATTTGCGTTCCCTGATCAAGTCAAGAAGAGCCTTGGTCATGAAAGGGCAAGTCTTTCGATTCCGCTTCGGTCGCTTCCTGGGCACATAAGGCGCTGCAATATCAAGTGCAGCATTAAATTTCTCGGCCCATTCGTCTAACGTCAGGTCAGTGTCATTGGTTGCAAAGTGATGAAGATTGGAAGACAACAACGTACCGCAGAAGCGGTCTGCGTCGAAGCCTCGGTAGTCTCTTCGTTGTCTGCTTGGTTGCTGACCATCGGTGTCGGAGTTCCGTGTCCATCGGTGTCGGAGTTCCGTGTGCCCGCTGTGGGCAATGGGACAGTACTGAGGACCAGGCGTGGTCTGAGAACTCACAGTCTATAACGGATGCTGACGTGACGAGGTCTATGTTCGTCAGTATGCAGTCAATCGACGTGCGTGTCGAGGCAGTGATTCTAGTTGCGTCCTGGACTTTATTGGCCATCCCGCACGGGAGTAAAAGTGTGTTCTTAAGGTGTTGGAAAACGCTGGATGCCTGATGCAGGAAGTCTACATTGACGTCGCCTAATAATACAACATTTTCGCTGTCCAGTTGTTCTGTGGCTGTGGCAAGCCGAGTCCAGTACTCCACTGGCTCGGATGGGGGCCGATATATGCAACCGAACAAAACACCATCATTGACTGGTGCCGGTTCTGAGCCCACACAATTCTAGACTGGCATGCGAGTGGGTCAAGACAGGAGTCACATTAACTTGGTCGTTCACGTACATGCAAATTCCCCTCCTTTCCTGCAGGGGCTGCAGGAGGACAAGCACGAGCAGCCCTCAGCACACGGCCAATCACGACGGAAAAGAATTGCTCCCGGCACCGAGACCTCGTTGTCCGAGATGCTGGAGTCAAGCCACGTTTCAGTAACTGCCAGAAGATCCAGGGCATGTTGGTCTATTTACTTAGCAATAATGTGTGTTTTGTGTCTAAGCTGCAAATATTTATGTGGCCAACCTTTATGTGGGTATATGAACAGCTTACGGGGGCCGACGGTTGAAGAGGAGACGATGGTGTAAAGGCTGGAGCATGCGGGTTCAAGGGGAGTGGGTCAGTGGTTTGAGCCATTATGCTTTAACGGGTTTGAGAGCCCAGGCCTCTGTACCAAATCGCCACTCTCTTACAGTACGGCCAACTTCATCAGGCCAGAACGATTCTTCCGCTACCTTCTTGGCGTCCGTGACCAAGACTGTAATACGAGCAGAGGATGTTCTAAAGTGGACGGAGGTGTACACGACGCTTTGTACTACAGATACGCCTTGTGCCTTGCAATGTTCAGCTATTGAATCCGCATCGCAGCCCCCCCCCCAAAAAACCCCCAGCACGAACCGTGCCTTGCGCATGCTCGTTAGTATGCAAAATGGACGGTCAGGCACGTGATCACTGCATGCAGGATGTACAGTACATCATACTAGATCTACATGACTGTCCGGGTGTTTCTGCATGTACATGTACATGTACGTGCGTCCATGGATGCGCGCTTGTTCTCTGGCAGGTCAAAATTGACAGAATACCCTCAAAACTCTTCTGAAGGTCAATGGATCTGGCAAAAGATCGATAGAATTCCCCTAAAATTCCAAAATTTTCTCAACGATAGTATTCCCAAATTATTCCGGGAATAATCCGCGCACCCCTACACATTGCCCTCGAAAAATCGCAAATCCGAAGTACAAGCGTGCTGCCCGTTCTAGCACCAGCCGCTGTGCAAACACGTATGTTATGTTCTGCAAAAGTCAGCAGCGTCGCATGCACCATGTACACGGCCGGCCTGGACAGTCGCGAAGTAATATTTTTGGTTGTTTTTAGAGAGAGAAGAAGATCCTTTTTTATTCGGTGGGATTGAAAGATCTGCCAGTGGACCGGAGAGCTACAACACTGGAAGCAGAAGAAAGGGCTTGCGGAATCTTCTCTGTCTTCGTGGCAACAGGACTTTAGTTTGCGAGAGACTTTCGTCCTGTCGTCGCGGACGCAATTCTTGCTGCTGGCTACAAAAAACTCGGAGGACGAAACGATCGTAAATCGTTGGGTGAAGCGGGTCGTGTCGGTGAACAGCTGTAGAATATTTAGCCGCCGTGGAGCAGCAGTCCAAATACTTTTCTAGTTCGGAGAATGAAGCGTTCCCTTTCCATTGACAAGCGCGGCTTTCGCGGGTGTAAAGCATTTTCGCATCAGCTTGCAGTGGATCGTCATGAGCCAGAGGTACTACAAGCAGGTAGGTGTCGTTGTGGAAAGAATATAATTATGTTGTAGCTGACAAGTGACATACATGTAGTGCCTCTTGACCATGCTGATCGCCATTATTTTTAACACCGTAGATCTTGGAAATTTTTAGTTCTAGACCCAGTGATCGCCGCCAGCTCAGCTCCGTTTCTGTCAAGTTTTCAGTGAATGCGTCCGTGAGGAATCCATCGTCTGGTTGTCTCTACCCGTGACTCCAACTGCCTATCGTAATGGATAGCCGCCTGGAGTCTTGGGTAATAACTAACTGCTAGTACTAGGCATCTACGCTGTATGCTCCTCCTTGCAATGAAAGTAATTTGTTGCGATGTTTTGTACAAGTCCGAAGATCCTTGAATTTTTTATTGCTTTTTTCAATGAATTGGGCGGACCATCCTGGACGAAAAGTGTACGACCATGGTCGTAGTGGTCGTACCGTGTGTGATGCCCTTGATCAAAGACAGCTGGCCACAATATTCAAATAGGGCTTTCAAATGCAAGATCATAACGTGAAGCAACTTGGAAGAATGAGTATGTAAGCGAAGTGTATCGGGGTAATGCGCACCGGACAATAATGCGGGTTCGAATCCTTGGTTATGTCTTGAAAAAATATATAAAAATACATAACATCTTTATACACAACATCTATACATAACATCTCTATGCTTTGTTGCCTAGGTCAGCAAGGTGGTAGACGGTGTCGTATTACCCTCGAATGCAAAGAGAAAGTTTATATAACCCAATAAATTCTGCAATCACTTTGCCTTACTCATATTCAAACTGATTGAAACGTTTGTGCAAAACAATGATGTAACCAATCAATGGAAAAAAACATTTCCATCAGTTCCAATAACATGCATGATGAGCTAGGCAAAAAAGCATAGTGTATGGCCCTGAGCTTCCAAGCTCTCTCGTTAATAATTCTTTTTTCAAACGGGTCCAAGTAACCCGCCTCCACCTCCCCCCCCCCCCCCACCCCCCCCCCCCCTTCAGTTTCGCTGACCTGCCTGAACCGGCACTGGAGCTGATACTGCTCAAAGCCATAACCAACTTAATTGAAGACCAACCCATCTCAGATGCTAAGTACAGTAAAACCTGTAACTAAAGACCACCGTGACTAGCGACCAGCCTGGTACTAAAGACCACTTCGCCAGGCACGGAAGGTCTCACATTCATACATGGTTGGGTGGTGCAAACCTGTAACTAAGGACCACCTGCCACTAAAGACCACTTTCTCTGGCCCCAAGGGGTGGTTGTTAGCGACAGGTTTCACTGTAGAATGCATCATTCCCTATGAATTCTTCATCCATTAGGATGCGGAACTCTCTGCCAGTGCCGGTGTTGCCTTTACTAACTAACGGAGCATCTCATAAGTTCGCATTTTATTTGCAAACGTAACGCATTTCGAATAGACTTTACCCCCCTACCTCCCCCCCCCCTCCTCTATTTGAAGGTCTTATCGCGCATTTTCTGTGTAGATCTACTGTACCTGTGTCCATGCCTCATGCTATGGTATGTACATGTGTACAGCATTGGGTATGTACATGGATATGAATGTTTTGCTAGTGAAGTACTGTAGTGCATCCAGAAGTTACATTCATTACTGAAAAACATCTTCAGATATCGTCAGATGTGACGTTAGACGTCCGTGATGATTTGTTGGCTTTCACTTGGCGTCTACTTTCACCTATCTTTGTCACTACCCCAGTACCATTTGTGAAGTGTAAGCTAGCGCAAACTATTCATGTGTACCTCTCCTTCTCAGTGTGAATGATTTAGCACTTGTGATAGTTGTGTCTGGTAGGGTTCAGAACACCTCCATTCTGCACTATTCCCTTTTGTGTTGATATTTCACATATATGAGTTAGTTGAGTGTTTACACCTCAGTGCGCCAATATCTTTTCTATAAAATAGCATTATTCAGCTAAACCCTTTCATTCAACACTGCTTCTCCTCTGATGAGTTCCCCGTTATTATCTCTATGGAACGAAACAAGACTTGTCAGGAGTACTACTACTTGCTTTCGTGGAGTGTGGCTGAGGAACTGTTCGTGCTGTGATCTGCAAGCGTCGTGTGGTCTTGTCCGGTCAAATGAACAACCTATTACTATTCATTACTGAGAACAAGAACAGTCAATGACGTGTAGTCATCAATGGTCATGTACACATATAAACGTACATGTAGTTCCTCCAATTCCCCCCTCCATAACAGCTGTGCATGTTCAGTGTACAATGTCAATGTACTGCTGTATAAAAAAGCAGGCCAGGTACACGGTTTGATCAGGCTGGTGTGACATTTGACACCTCTGAGTAGCCTGCATGCATGCATACAGTGCAAGGGTTAGCTGATCTGCAAAGACAGGTAGATCCACACCTAAACCATGTAAACACAGTCATCTGAAGCGATCTAGCACATGCACAGCACAGTGTTGTACACTTCCAGAAAATGTGCGAACTGTCATTTTTCTATTCGAAACGAGCGCTCCCCCCACCCCCGTTTCGAAATGCCTTACGTTAGGAAAAAAATGCGAACTTATGAGATATGTGTGTGTTTGTGTATGTATACACACACATAATTTATGTGTGTGTATGTATGTGTGTGTGTGTGTGTGTGTGTGTGTGTGCGCGCACGCGCTTGTGTGTATGTGTGCGCATGCACATGCGCGCACATGCGTGTATGTGTGCATGTGTATGAATCTGCATGTGTATGCATGTATGTGTATGTGTGTGTGTGTGTGTGTTTGTGTGTACATGGTTTGTATTCGTTAACGATGCTACTTCCAGTATGGTAGTACACCACTCCACTTTGCAGCATACGGAGGTCATGTGTCCGTAATAGAATGTCTGTTGAATGCTGGACATCCATTGGAAGCGAAAGATGAGGTAAGTCAGGATATCCCTGGTGCATGCTTTTTTGTGTAGGAGCAGAAAGAAGGATTACCGTACTTTCGCGATTAGAGCCCTCTCTTGAATAGTGCTCTATGTTGAAGAGTGCCCCAGTCTCTATGAGCATGTGAACAAAATATATAGCCCTCCCTTGGATTGTGCCCCCCCCCCCTCCCCCGGCTTGTAACCAAGCGCATGTGCTCGTTTTGTGTTCCAGGCCATGTGATAAGGGTCGTACTGACGTAATGTCCTGACACTTCCCAGACTTGCCATTTTGCCTCACATGTCGCTGAAAGGCAACATTTTTTTAATTCTCGACCGAACGATATGAACGAACAAAATTTTCCTGGAAACTGCACACAAACCTTGCACCTAACCACATCACACATGCGCGATCATCTTTGCATCTCTCATACTCCCTGTCGAAAGGTCCTTGTCGCGCTCAGCAGCTCACTTGTCCAAATGGTGGCACGCACAGCGCGGAGCTTCGTGCCATGAGGAGGGCCCATCGTGGCCACCTTTTGTCTTCCAAATCCTTAAGGACTAGAACTGATCTCAGAAAATGCAAAATCGTCATTCTTGCACATACTTCTCCCACTATAAGTTGAATAACTCCACTAATAACTTGTAGGTCGATTTTCACAATCTCGGACTTTCTGTTAGGCTCTATCCATAAGTAATACATTTCCTGTAGACATGACAAGCATCAACGTAAATGTACAGTGAGCGAAGCATGCGTACGCATCATGTCAATTGCTAGCGAAATACACATCACAATGCAATTCCCTCAAATTTTATCGTAGAGCACTGGGATTTTGCAAAGACCTCTGGATGCCGGTAGCATGATTTGGTCATAGCACCTGGCTGGCTAGGGACGCGCAAAATTGGGCAAATCCCCAGCTGAAGTGCATTTTACAAAGCTCATAATACAGCTTGAGATATAGCCTGACTCCAGGACCTTGGGTCGCGTTCGTTCGGGTTTCTTCAAGACGACAGCTGAGAGTTTTCTGTTGGCGATAGATCTCAGTAGTATGTATAAAGCCGGTTCTGTGAGAGGTACATGGTTCAGCCCGAAAAGCGGGGTACTATTGATAGTACCCCATTTTTGGGGTAAAACCCGGGCGCCCGTTTTTACGTAAAAATGATTTTTCGGGTGAAGGGTGGATTGTACCCCACTTGCCCGGATGGGAGTGGGTATAAGAAGTAGATGCATTGTTGGATAATGTTTCATTATGGAGATGATGATGTGGGGTGAAGATGGATTTTGAATTTGAGATCTTACGTGCCTATGTACGTGAAAAGAGCCTTTGTGAAGAAGAAGAACAAAAGAAGGAGAAAAAGAAGAAGAGCAAGAAGGGGAGGAAGACAGTGTCATCATCTCGATAATGTTGTTCATGAAGAATGATACGTATGTTCTTCTTGTGGACTTGTCATGGATGTGGTTTACTTACCTGAAGTTGATGTGCACTCAGGTAGAATAAGGACACTTTTCTGGTGCCGCTGTACTTCAAGATCAGCGCTGCAACTCGCCATGGTGATAATGTGGCTGACGTCATGTTACCAAGGAAAACATGGCGTTTGGCCGGGTTCGCCGCACTCGAGCCCTCAGCTTTTTTTCACAATCTTGTTTTGAAAAATACTTCTAGTCTTTTGCAGCACTTTTGGAGGAGAGTCACATCGGGATCTGTACGAGTATCTTTGTCATGGCCATTGTCTTGTGTCGTTTTGAGCTACGTGACATTGAACGTGACTCTCTACTTTACATTGAATGTGTCTCTCAACGTGGCATTCGTGCGTGGTGCTCAACTTCAATGTGGGAGGCGTGCGCGTGGCATCACCATGGCAGTTGTATGTGGCGCTCAACCTGGGCGACATTCGACATTCGTACGATGTCGCACTCGAAGTGTCTTGCTAGAGTTTGCCTGACTATATATCTCGATCTGTTCTGTATGTGGATTATTCCTGTTTGCTCGTACTGTTTTACCCTCCCACCTTCCATCTCTCTTTACAAATTTACTTTGATAAAGTGAATAAATCATGGGGTGTTGCCCACGCTCATTTCCAACTACTCTTTTAGAAGCTTGGCTCCGCCAACATTCTGCTCTTTCAGTGTCTGCCGGCCGACCCTGAATCCTCTCTTGTACATACTTGGCTCCGCCAGCATTCTGCTTCCGCCGTGTCTACGCATTTCTCTCCGTAGCCTCTCACTCCGATGGCCGGCACTCCCCCGTACCGCAAGTTTCTGCATGTTGTAGTTAATGTGTGTGTTTTTTTTTTGAAAAGTGAGGCACGCTTTTTTCGGGCTCTCTTTTTATACCCTTTATTGCAGCCCAGCCGGCATCAGGCCGGACTGGAAGTAGACTAGATCAGTGATTAGAAGTAGAGTAGTGTCGGAAACTTGCCATGCCCGCAGCTACCATGAGAACTAACTATCGTGTATCAGCCTTGACTGAATCTGAGACGAAAATGTTGGGCTCCCTGCCTAGTCTCGAGTCGGATGTATCGGCAGTGCTAAAAAGTCTGGACGCACTTGTCTCCGAGGCCGCCTGTCGCGAGGATCGCCTGAACAATAGGTTCGATGAGCTATCCAGACAAGTATCTAAGCTGAAGGAGGAGGTAGCTTCTCTCAAAGAATCCGCCATTGCCGCTACGAAAGCTCCTCAGCATTGCCAGCCAGGACGTTCTACGAACCGTGATCGTACCCGTACTGACCCCCGCACAGCCTGCAGGCCGTGTAGCAGGAGTTCGAGCACGAGTAGATCTACCAGCGCGCTGAACCAAGGTCCAGCATCCGATGCGCTACGTGCTGAATTTGAAAATGATGCTCGCCCAGCAGCCAGTCCTGGCCACAATGTGGACAGCGTGAGCGAGAGTGACGCGAATGACGGTTTTCAGCAGCCACGGAGACGAAAGCGCAACAAGAGCACAAAGGTGTTGCAGCCTATCTCCGACGATCCATGGAAACTCATTGCAGATGAGCCCCACAGAGCAAAGAGAGCTGTCGTGTATGTTGGTAATCTCAGCAGGGAGACAACTGAAGACCGGTTACGCCAATTTGTTGATTTGCGTAGCAGGGCCGTCAACTCCGACACACCAGTAGTGCTCCATACCTCTAGCATGCATGTCAATGATAGCGGCTGCATATCTGCAACAGCGATGGTGATGCCAGCTCCCTGCATATCCTGCTGGCTGCCAACTTCTGGCCAAGGCCACTTTACTGCAGGAGGTGGACCTTCCACACATCCGACAGTCACAAAATGGCGCCAGGGTCAGCTCAGCCTGGCTGCGCACCAACTTTGCCGACCAATGATAAAGAATAATGGCAGCACTGGGCGACCCTAGGTGTAAACTACTTCTAACTAATGCATTTGGCCTGATGTGTAAGCTTGGTGAATTCCAGCACGTAGTCACCACACACCTCCCAGACATTGCCATTGTCATGGAGACGAAGTTTACGGCAGAGAAATGTACGATTGTGGATGCCATGCAGCCGGGCAACCAACCATCCATCCGTCGTGACCGTACATGACAGGGTGAAGACGTAGCTGTGTGGTTGCGGTCCGGTCTGGCCTACAGACATCTGGAGCAGGTGAGCTGCGGTGACCTGGAGGTAATATGGATTACTGTGCAACTACAATCAGGCAACAACGTAGTGGTGTCTGCCGCTTACCGGCCAGGATCGTGTTCTGACAGCGACATCTCCATGATTGAGTATATTGATAGCACAATTGACAGAGTGCGGCAGCAAGGATCTAACATCATTATTGGCGGCGATTTCAATGTGCACAACCGAGCTTGGCTCCACAGCACCAGGACGAGCGTTGCTGGTGAAGCTGCAGAGGACATGTGCACACTGCCTGGTCTCACCCAACATGTACTGGAACCCACCCGCGATGGTAACACGTTGGACCTGGTCATGACGGACTTCCAAGACCCCGTCCACATTCAGGTAAAAAAAAAGTAAATTATCGTATCCGTTCCCGAAAGGAACTCACGACGGCCACTAACACCTGATAAACCCTAGCGGCAGACCTGGACCACATTCAGGTACTGCCCCCAATTGGCAAGTCTGACCTTGCTGTCATCATAGCTACATGTAGTTCTCAGCTGCAGAGAGAGAAGAGCACGCGGAGAACCGTCTGGCGCTACAAGAAAGCAGACTGGCCTCGCCTACAGCACTTCTACTGAACCACAGATTGGGACGCACTGCACTCACCTGATGTTGATGAATACACCCGGGCGGTGACTAGCCACATTCTTCTGGGTATGCAGAAGTTCATACCATCTCGGAGACTTGTAGCACGCCCATCTGATAAACCATGGTGGACACCGGAATGCTCTGACGCTGTCAAAGAGAAGCAAAGAGCTTGGCGGCATTGGCACTCACAACCTTGTGTTGCTAATCAGAGCACATACAAGATAGCCTGCACAAATACCCGCCTCCGCATTTTTGCTGCAAAGTCAATCCACCGTCAGCGTCTTCGAGCTCGACTACAAGCAGGTTGTGGAAAGGATAAAGAGTGGTGGAAAACTCTGAAGCAAGCCAGTGGCCATGGACGCAACTCTGGCATACCTACTATCATCAATCTTGATGGCAATTAACACTCCACCAATAGTAGCAAAGCTGAGGCGTTTGGGAAGGATTTTGCTGGGAAATGCTCTCTTGTGGATGATTTCGAGGATGAGCCTCTCCCACATGTACAGCCTAAGTCTACCGCCACCTTGCACCAAGTGAATATCAGGGAACCAGCTGTAGCCCGAGCCCTCCGTCAGCTTGACACCTCCAAAGCAACAGGACCTGACAACATCACAGCTTGTGTCCTCGTGACGTGTGCAAACGAGCTTGCTGCCCCCCCCCCCCCCCCTGCACGCCTCTTTGCCACGTGTTTCTCTATTGGAAGACAACCGGCAGACTGGAAAGAGGCCAGAATAGTTCCAGTTCACAAGAAGAACTCCCGTTCACCCATCAGCCACTACCAACCAGTGTCCCTACTCCACATTATCTCAAAGGTAATGGAGGGCATTGTGAACCTCACAATCATGAATTTTCTAGATCGCCATAATGTTCTGTCTGCAAAGCAATATGGATTTCGCCGACGCCTTGGAACTGCAGATATCCTGACGCTCCTACATCAGCAAATGGAGTAGAGCTGCTGGTTCGGGAGGCTCATCCCGTGTTCTTGCAATAGACATAGCTGGAGCATTTGATAAGGTGTCCCACAAAGGTGTGATTCACAAGGCTGCTGTCTATGGGCTCAGGGGCCACCTTTTAACCTGGTTGACCGACTATCTATCAGCTCGGCATCTCCGTGCAGTCGTATCTGGCCATGAGTCTAATGTCTTTCCCATTACCGCTGGTGTTCCTCAAGTAAGTATACTGGGGCTTACCCTGTTCTTGTTATACGTGAATGACATTGACACTACTCTCGGAGAGGGCGTAGATCTCGCTGTCTATGCGGACGACACCAGGCTGTATCAGTGTCTCGCAGTGGGCGCAGACGTGAATGAACAAAGGCCGTGTTTTGCAGCATGCAGTGGATGACCTCTCCGCCTGGGGCAAAGCCTGGAAGATCTCATTTGAGCCCACAATCCCAGACCCTCACCATCGATCACCATCGGCCACGTGGGCAGCTCCCAGCCATCTCCTTCGATGGAGTACTAGTTGTGGAGGAAGCAGAGCTCAAGCTCCTAGGAGTCCAGTTCGACACACAGTTGTCTTTCCACCAGCATTTGCGCTCTGTAGCCGTAAGTGCTCGCCAGCGGTTACACTTCCTGAACAGAGCTGCCCCCATCCTTGATGTTCGTGGAAGAGAGCGGGTCTATAAAGGCTTCGTCAGACCAGTACTGGAATACCGCCCGTTGGTCTGGATGTGGGCTGCCACTACAACCCTTCGCCAGCTCGATGCAGTTCAGTTACGAGCTCTCAAGATCATCTCTCGTGAGTCATGGCTCCCAAGTCTGGCCCTCCGCCGTGCTGTTGCTGCTCACACGTACTTATACAAGCTCCACTGCCTCCCAACTAGCTCACCACTGCGAGCAATGATCCCTGCTGTTGCACCAGAGCTGCAAGGGCATCCTTGCACTCGTCAGCAGAGCCGGATTTGCCATGAATTGTAGTTTGCTATGCCCCACAACCGTCCCTCACGCAACAGCGTACAGCGATCATTTCCATCCGGCCATCGTTGAGGAGTGGAATCGCCTTCCTCCAGAGCTCATCACAGCACCACTTACTCTACCTCGCCTCCAGCAGTTCAAAGAAGGCGTTCATAAGAGAGTATCTGCGATCTGCTGACTGGTATTGGGCCTCTACGCACCTGTGATCTGTGTGTGTGTGTGTGTGTGTGTGTGTGTGTGTGTGTGTGTGTGTGTGTGCGTGTGTGTGCGTGCGTGTGTGCGTGTGTGTGTGTGTGTGTGTGTGTATAGTGTGTGTGTGTGTGCGTGTGTGTATAGTGTGTGTGTGTGTGTATATAGTACTTGTGTGTGTGTGTGTGTATATAGTACTTGTGTGTGTGTGTGTGTGTGTGTGTGTGTGTGTGTGTGTGTGTGTGTGTGTGTGTGTGTGTGTGTGTGTGTGTGTGTGTGTGTGTGTGTGTGCGTGTGTGTGTGTGCCAGCTAGTTCGGTTGGTGGGTACACTTATGCCTGATTGTATTGGGTCTGTTGCCAACGGGCTCGGCTACTTGAAGGTGTAATGTTGTACCTGCCACCTTTGTTGGTTCCAGGGTTCATATACTTTCTATTTGAAGTATACATACCTGTTAACCATGGACTGCTTCTGGCTAGATTAACTCTTGTGTAATCAATGGTGCTAGTGAAGCTTATATCAGATCCGCTCTGATTTAGCCACCCACACTAGTAGCAAGTATTACCTTCACTGGGGGCAGGGGTAACTGCAGTTGGATCCCGGGACGGATACCCTGATGCCGTCAATCCTTTTTCTGCACCTTGTCCTCACCCACTTACTGAGGTGTGGTGAGCCCATAAGTGGAATCATTTTCAAGTCCACCCAGAGTTTTGGGGATCTCAGGGGGTGTCGGTCGTTGGGCGGTTCAATAGCCAATTGAGTCATCTTTCCAAGATTCCTTTTGAGTCTCTCTCCCCTCTCCCCGGGGAGACCCACGTGACCAGTTTTGGCAGTGAGCAACAAGTACAAGTACAAGTACAAGTTGTGTGTGTGTGTGTGATGTGTGTGTGTGTATAGTACTGGTGTGTGTGTGTGAATGTGTGTGTGTATAGTACGTGTGTGTGTGTGTGTGTGTGTGTGTGTGTGTGTGGCTGTTCGCGCGTGTGTGTGTGTGTGTGTGTGTGTGTGTGTGCGTGCGCGCGCGTGCGTGTGTGTATGATTTCGGATACCTGCTGCTGGGCGTATGCAGTCAATGTATGGTGTACCTGAACCTCAACTTTTTTCCTCCCATTGAACAAGATTCCGTGACCGTGCTGCCACCCTTATTTCACATTTGCTCTATAGTGCTCCTGCTCATTTTTGTTCTATTTTTTAATTTTTCTGTTGGGCGCGCATGAGCAGTGCTGAGACCGAGATCCCTGGTCGGTTTAGCTTCTCTTGCCCCGCCTCCACTGCTTTGGCTGCCATCGCTATGTGCATCTCTGTGCGTTTTGCCGGCGTTTACACCATGATGGTTTGTGGTTGTCTTGTAAAAAAAGTGTGTGTGTGTGTGTTTACGTTTGTGTTAGTGTGTGTGTGTGTGTGTGTGTGTGTGTGTGTTAGTGTGTGTGTGTGTGTTAGTGTGTGTGTGTGTTTGTGTGTGTGTTTGTGTGTGTGTATGTGTGTGTGTGTGTGTGTGTGTGTTTGTGTGTTTGTGTGTGTGTGTGTGTGTTTGTGTTTGTGCGTGTGTGTGTGTTTGTGTGTGTGTGTGTGTTTGTGTGTGTGTGTGTGTTTGTGTGTGTGTGTGTTTGTGTGTGTGTGTGTGTGTGTGTTTGTGTGTGTGTTTGTGTGTGTGTGTGTTATCCCATCACTAGTTGCTGTGTCTAACGTAGCTATTCTTTACCATTGCTTCTGCGATGGGCAGGTCTGAGATCTAGGATCTGAGGTGTGTGTGTGTGGGTTTGTGTTTATGTGTGTGTTTTTGGATGTGTGTGTGTGTGTGTGTGTGTGTGTGTGTGTGTGTGTGTGTGTGTGTGCATGCATGCATGAGTGTGTGTGTGCGTGCATGTGTGCGTGTGCATCAACATGTGTATGAATGTGGGTATGTGTGTATATGTCTTGTCTTTAATTTGCTGCTACTTCCAGGATGGTGACACACCATTACATTATGCAGCACGGAATGGTCATGTTTCCACAGTGGAATATCTTGTCACTTCTGGACATTCGTTGGAACCAAGGAATAATGTAAGTCAGATTATCCCTGATGCATGCTCGTTTTTATGAGCAGAAAGAAGACTTACGCAGTTGAATACTTTTTTGGGAGAAAACTTCCGTGCCTTCTCTTCATGTTGTGACGTACCTTCTCCCGTACATTGTCTCCTTCCGCATCAACAAGGTAATATAGCGGCATGAGCAAATGAGAGCAAGAACAATGAATTATGTATAGGCATGATGTATATTGGTCATGTATTAATCATTGTTGTTTTAGCTGTTCTGCGTTGACCTGGTTATATCACTACATTGCTGTACATAATTTATTGTGAAAAAGGAGAAGGACAAAATGTTCCGAGTTACGACTAACTGCCCACCAACGTAACCAGAAATTATACAGTCAGTGAGTTCGACCATTTTTTTAAATTATTTACAATGAACACAACTCACAGGCAAAGACCAAAAAATTGCGTAGTGGGAGCATAGCGATGGTAAGGCTTTTTTCCCTCAGCCAACCTGAGTTCTCGACGTCTTGGGGACATAAAACACACCAAAAAGAAAGAAGAAGAGACAATTGAAAGGAGTGACAGGTACATGATACGAAATGTTAGGAGGAGAGACAGGACGTTTCAAGGAGGAAAATATCACACAGCCAGTGTTAGGTGGAGAATGAGAGAAAAGAAAGAACAGTTGTTATTGGGAGGAGTATTTGGAGCGAAATTTAAAAGTCATGGGGTGAGGCAGATGTGATGCTGATACTCAGAGATGGTCATGTGCCCACGACCAGTCGTTGGTCTTCAAAGAATGGTTGGCTGCAACCTTTTAATGTTGCAAGTTCTTGGTGCAGAATGGACCAGATAAGACTCCGGCGGGTAGATGGTTCCAGACGGGGACAACTGTGTGAGGGTAGGCTCGGCACAGGTTGTTTAGGGAACGGACTGGAAGTTCATTTTCCTGTTGGTGTGCATGGGCATAACAATCTCTAAATCGTACTACGGGTGGAGTGGACTGTTTGATGTTGGGGTTGCTGGGGTGCATCCTCTGTAGAAGGGGATGTGCATCTGGACAATCCATCTTGTACAGGAGGCAAAGTGCTGCAACCATCCGACGAAGAGCAAGACTCGGTAGCCAAAACATTGGGGCGATGGTTTGGATGGCCCGGGCTTGCACACGGTCGAGTCTTGCAAGATGGGATGGGGCTGCTAACATCTAGACGATAGAGCAATACTCCATCACTGGGCGCACAAAGGCATTGTAGGCTTGGATGCGACCGGGCACGTCTAAAGGGTGGAAAGCCTAACACAAAGCGCCAAGTCGCAGTGTTGCCCGGAGGGCTACGATACGAAGGTGGCGCCGGAAGGTAAGCTGACCATCAAAACTGACGCCTGAGCTCCTCTTGTTCCCTCAGGTTAGATCCGTTGAAATCAATCTGTGGCATGTTCCATTGGGTGCAGTGGAAGCTAACAGTCAGTTCTTGGGATTTGGCTGGTTCAAATTTCTATCTTCCATTCTTGACTAGAGAGGAAGATGTTGTTGACTGCTAGCCGGGAGGGCTTGGGTGGTGGAGGTGATGTTGGCATGCAGTGTAGTGTCATCTGCGAATGAGGCTAGGTCAGCACCGGCTGGTACGTGGTCCTCGCAGTCGTTCACGTAATATGAGGAAGGGAGTCGGACCCAGAATACTGCCCTGGGGGACTCCAGTCTGAATTGGGAGCCTTGAGGATGTCTGGCCACAAATGACCACTTGAAGGTAGCGTTCAATGAGGTAGCTGCTGAGCCACTGGTGCAGTTGCCCACGCAAGCCGTATACGTTGGACTTGTGTAGCACACCGGGGTGTGATACGCGATCAAAACGCGCCGGTTATGTCAATGGTGAGTATGCGTGCTGCGCCTTTCTCCCCGGCTGTATGCAGCAACTGTTGTGGAGGCTGGAGTGGAGGTCGGCTGCACTATGGCCATGGCGAAATCCAAACTGTCTTGTGGAGAAGACGTTGTTCGACTCAAGGAAATTAATTATTGTTCTGTTGATGATTGTCTCCATCACTTTGGACAGAATACACAAGAGCGAAACTGGACAGTTATTGGAGGGTAGAGACTTTTCCGTTTGAGTATAGGGACTATGTTGGCAATATTCCATGTCTTGGGCTGTATCCCAGTTTGGAAGCATTTTGTGAACAGTGTAGAAAGAGGTTGTTCCAGTTCAGCAAAGCAGGTTTTCACACTCGTGCCGGTATCCCATCTGGCCCGGCAGCTATTGATGGGTTGAACTGCCAACGGGTGCGCTCGACAGCAGCCACACAGAAACGGCCATCCGAAAGAGCCTGTTCCATTTCGAGGCCTGACATATGGGAATAGGGCTGACAGGTCATCTTGGCCAAGACTGCATTTACTTCCATTATAGCGGGCCATGCATTCTGCTTTGTCTGCGCCCGCTGTGTAATTACGTCCATCTGGATTACGTAATGTCGGAACAGATTGACGACGCCCTTTTCCAAAAGCACACTTGACGGTGTGCTACCGGTCACTGGGTGGCAGCTGCTTTGAGGTCATTTTCTGTCTCAGTTTCGCCATGAACGCACTCTTCGCAGTTTTGAGACAGGCAACCGTTGAGAGCCTAGCATCTTGGTAAGCTGACTGTCGATTGTCGTCAGACGCGTCATCTCTCAGGTATCTCCAGGCACGTCATTTCCTCACTGTGGCAGCAGTGCACT
>NC_088653.1:11600447-11652972 GCF_964019385.1 Sycon ciliatum
CTCCAGGTGTAACATCCCTGGTCCAGCGCTACCCGCCAAGCGCCAAGCACGTGGCGCGTAGTACAGGCCCAGGCACGGCACAAACTACAGTACGGATCCACTACGGTGTTTCCCCAATGGCGTAGGTTCGTCGGAGAAGGTAGCACGTCGAGGGTTGACGAGAGAAGAAATTCAAATCCTTACCGGTACCACCGTGCAAAAGGGATTTCCACGAAAGGTCCTGCCACATCACCGATGTCCACTCCAACCACTTGCCTTGCACCTGAAGAGTCTTCAGCCTCAAAATCTGCTCCTGCTTGTTGATCTCCTGAAATGTTTGAAGGAGATCCTTCCTCAGGGGTTTGGAATGCTGCTTTGGAGCACGAGCACCAAACCCTGCACGATGACTTGAAGATGACGGTGGACGAAGAGTCCCTGATCCTACTGATGCGTCTGCACACTCCAGCTCTATTGTTGCCGCATACCGCTTTGTCAGCTTCGCATCCTTGCTCCGACGCAGAGTGTACAGCGCCCTCATGCGCACGTCCCCAGTCGATCGAAGAATGTGCCATTTGATGGACTGGCACTTTTTCCACACCGTAGGAAGGTAGTGGAAGCGTAAACCAAAGCGTTTGCGACTGCCAATAAAAAAATGGCAGAGTTTGCGCATCGAGGTAGGCCTGACCATTTTTTCAGAAATGGTAAACACATAAAGTGCAGTTCATGTACAAAACCTTGTGTAAGTTCAAGAACCTGGAAAGACCAAGAACGCTTGGGCACTACAAGATGGTGGTAAAGCCATAGCTTGTGGTGGTCTTGATGCCAAGAGCCATCTACTTTTTGCATGAGAGATACAGTGAGTTGACGGATGTCTTCCCGCTGGGTCTGCTCAGAGCAATCGGCATGCAGCCTTCGCCCCAGGAACTTGAACTCTTCGGTGTCAATGAAAGCGATCTTCCTCCCTGACATTGTCAGGCAGGGATCGTAAGGTTTGTACCGGCCATCTACAAGCTTTGCTGCACTGCTTTTGCATTTGCGCGGCGCCGCCTGCATACATTGGGTCCACGAGAGAAAGTCCTCCGTGACCGCAATGAGCTTTTGACAACCTGCACTAGATTTGCTATAGAGGCCTAAGTCATCAGCAAAAGCTGTTTGGGACACTTGCAAAGGGGCAGATTAAAAATCATAGGAGAGGCAACTTAATTCAGGGGCTGCAAGTGAGTCCAGCAGAAGCTGGAAACAAATATTGAAAAGGACCGGGGACAAGGGGCACCCCTGGAAAACACCAATGTTGTAAAGGTGGGAGTGTGTGGTTGTACGACGAAAGCGCAAAGACTGTCGTAGTAGGAAAAAATTAATTTCCTGAATTGCAAAGGAAGGCTGTAGTGGGTTAGAGCATACTGTATCAGATTGTGGCGCACTGAACCCAATGCATTCTTCAAATCTATCCACGCAATGCAAATTTGGCGTTTTGCCGTCTTTGCATCACGTATCGCCTCATAAGGATTGTCCCGTCCAAAGCTTCGAGCCCTCCTTTCCCTGCTTCGTGGCCTCGATGGCTAGGCGGAGACGTTTCCGTTTGTCTGCGCTGGCCAAGAGGCCAGCCATGCCGTCCCCTTCCGTGAATGCTGTGGCGGTGTCATGGCCATGGCGGTCCGCCACTGCTAGCCAGTCCAACCTATTCTGCAGGACTTCTCTCGCGTTCTTGAGCTCCTTCAGCGCCTTGGTCTTTTTAGATTTTTTAACAATTTTTTTGGCTGTTACCAGGTGCCCAGATATTTCGGAGAGGCATTCGAATTGATGTTGGTAGCTGAGTCGCTTCATACCTGGCAAAATATGCGGCACTGACTGGCTCCTCTTCTTATTTTTACGCTTTTTCTTCTTGGATCTCCTCTCCGGAGACTCTGAGGACAAGATGGACGAACTGGACGAAGATGAGGAAGAGGAGGCCGACCGGCGGCGCTTCCTCTCCTCCAGCCGAATCACTTGGCGTTCCAGGAGACGCATCCTCAACTCTACCTCGTCCTGCGAGGAGGTCTTAGCTGTCTCTCGGGCAGCTTCCGCACGACAACCTCTCGGTATGATTGCAACAAATAAGTTACCACAATTTGCAAAAAAAGAAATCTTCTCAGCTGTGTACAAAACGGACTGCACCCTTGATGAGCAAGACAAAAAGAAGGACAATCTTTTTGCGCAAGCGCTGTTTCACAGCGCTCGCTCAACAACGATTACGTCACTACAGTGACGTCAACCTGCACTGCGTGCTAAAACAAAAAATAATACAAGCTTCGCAAATATTCGAAGTTCGAGAGAACATTGCTTCTCGCTTCTTTCGAATTCTCAGCCAACGAGAAGCGTACACTCCCGTCCAAAGCCACTGGCTCGGATGGTGTACCAGGACGAGTGTTGAAGCGGTGCTGTGAGGAACTGTGCAGGCCTGTGGCCCAGCTCTTCAGCAAAGCATTCCGCCAAGGCCGGCAACTGTCACTGTGGAAGCTTGCCTCAGTTGTACCTGTGCACAAGAAGGGTTCGAAGTCCGCAAAAAAGAACTACCGACCCATATCCCTGCTGCCAATACTGTCAAAGGTCATGGAAGCTATCATCAATCGTAGCCTTATGGGATTCCTTGAGCACCAGCACATCCTCACCACTAACCAGTACGGCTTCCGCTCCGGCCTGGGAACACAGGACCTCCTTACCCTACTACACCATCGTTGGAGTACCGTGGCTGCAGAGGGCGGGGCTGTGCGGATTGTTGCTGTGGATATTGCTGGAGCGTTCGATCGTGTCTCCCACCCAGGTGTGATCCACAAAGCCCAGCAGTACGGTGTATCCGGCATGCTCCTTGCATGGTTAGGGGACTACCTGCTGGACAGGCGCCTGAGTGTTGTCGTTGGTGGGCAGTCGTCCAGCCCACACCGCATCACAGCCGGTGTTCCGCAAGGTAGCTTGTTAGGACCGACACTGTTCCTCCTCGACACGAACGATGCCGATGACCACCTTCCACCAGGTGTAGATCTGGCCGCTTATGCCGACGACACAACGCTGTTTCAGTGCCTGTCCACCATGGATACCATTGACCACAGCTCGACAGTCCTGCAAAATTCTCTCGATGCCCTTGCGAATTGGGGCACCAGCTGGAGAATTGCGTTCGAGCCAGCCAAGTCCCAGGCCATGACTATTGACCATCACCGCCCCGCCTGGGACCTCCCAGCAGTACAGTTTGCGGGTTTCCCCTGAATGGAGAGAGTAACCTCAAGCTTCTTGGGGTAACCTTGGACAGCCAACTTTCCCACCGCAACCACCTCCGTACCATCGCCATCAGAGCACGCCAGCGTCTCGGGCTCCTGCAGAAGGCCTCGCCGCTCCTGGATTCTCGCAGCCGAGCTACAGTGTACCGTGGGTTTGTACGCCCAGTAATGGAGTACTGCCCATTGGTCTGGATGGGCGCAGCAGATTGTCACTTGCAGCGACTTGACCAGACGCAGCGCTCAGCCCTCCACTTGATTGGCCCCGGCGCAATGCTGCAAAGCCTGCCTATCCGGCGCATGGTAGCTGCGTGTACCTACATTTACAAGCTACTGTGCTCCAATCCTACCAGCCCACTTCGTCAGCTCTTGCCTCCCTCTCAAGCCCCCCGACCAGCCCATGTTCGACCCACTCGTCTCTCTCTCGTCCGTCTCGACATGCATAACTACCAGCTTGAGACAGGGCTACCTGTCAATAGCCGGGAAAGTTGCCGTAGAGCTTTCCCCGCCTGTGCTGTCCCTGTATAGAATGCCCTGCCACCCGCCGTCCTCAGCCAGCCACCTGACCGGAAACGGCTGCAAAGTTTCAAAGTGTCTGTCTTCCGGTACCTCCGTGCCCAGCAATGGCACTGGGCCACTGACACTTTGTAAGATGTATGCACATCTGCCCACACACTGCTGCATATTGCCATACGCCTCGTGCCCTGCTTACTCTTTTCTCTGGATCTGAATGTGCACCCCTTACACATGATATAATTATACTTTATTTAGTTCTCTCCCCCTCTCTTGCCCCCAACCCTCCCCGCTCGCTCTCTCTCTCCCTCTCTCTCTCTCATTTTTTTATTATACTTTATTTAGTTCCCTTATTTAGTTCTCTTGCTCCCCAACCCTCTCTCTCTCTCTCTCTCTCTCTCTCTCTCTCTCTCTCTCTCTCTCTCTCTCTCTCTCTCTCTCTCTCTCTCTCCTCTCTCTCTCTCTCCTCTCTCTCTCTCTGTCTCTCTCTCTGTCTCTCTCTCTGTCTCTCTCTCTCTCTCTCTCTCTCTCTCTCAGATATTTATGCCAGAAACGGCCAAGGACGCGCGTTGTGGACAATACCGACAGAAGGAAGGTCGAGCAGGATCATGAGTCAGTGAGTGAAGCGGATCTGGAGGAACAACTCCGCTCACGGGACGAGCAGCTAGCAAATGGGAGACAAGTGCTGTACAGAAACGGAGGGTGAGACAGGTGATCAGAGGATGGAAGAGCAATTGGATGACGAAACGGTTGGTGAGGAGACAGAGGACGAGGCAGATGATGGTAGTGATGATGATCGTGAGGATGACGAGCGGAACGAGGAAGAGGATGATGAGATGGACGAGGAGGAGTCGGGTGGGAAGGAGCGAGATGAGGCGGATGAATGTGTTGATCGTAAGAAGTCAGCTGTGTATCTACACTTTTGTTATCTCGTCCTGACTGTCTTAGTGTGTATGATGACTCTCATTTTTCTGTACTGTGTCGTGCGCGTTATGTCCAACAGTTGAAAGTCCTTGAGGCAGTTTGTATACGTATTCATAAGCCTGTTTTGTGTAAGCAGAAGGAGCACGTTGTTGCACTGAAGTTGTATTCGTAGGTTGACACTTCGTTTAGCGCCTTCTCGCCTTTGGTTACGTAATCGTGTTACCTTTTTGCGTTTCCTCTAGTGGTTTTTTTGCACTTGTATCTTGTTGTTATTTCTAACACCTTTCTATTTACAGTACTTAACTTCAGTTTCTTTGTTTGTATCCTTAGTTCCGTATTTTTCCCACTGATGATAGGAACAAGAAAATCGATTTTTCAATAACAGGGATGAATTTATCCTGTATCGCATCGCAGTTTGCGATGCAAAATCGATCTACTGCTACTCAAAAGTCAACGTGACTCGCAGAAAATTGCGATACATACAGGCTATCCATGCGTTGCCTGCGGTGTCAAGTAACATGCATACAGTGCAGTGAATGTGTTTTCAGGTACTCTCAATCTGCGAGCACATGTATGCGTCAGTCGTTTTTTCTGCAAATGGGGTTTCAGGCATCACTCTCAAGAAGGATAATGTGGTAAACACCCAACCTTCATAGAAAAATGCCAATCAAAATCAAAGACTGCTACACAATTGTGATTTCGTATAGCAGAAACTGCTATGTAAAAATGTGACAGTAAATTCATCCCTGTCAATAATATTTTTGTTATAAAATACACAGTAAATACATGTCGAACAAGTAACGTAGTTGCGTGATGTCTGCGGCCTTCATCCTATTCATAGCTAAAAAATAACAAAGTGATGTATGCTCTAAGCACCCAGCCTTTGCAGGCATAAATCCTTTCTGGTTGTCACCATCGAAGAACTTATTGCCTAACATATGTTTCAAGAGGGGCTTTGCAACTAAGGTGAAAAAGATTTTCCCGGACGTGTTTGCTAGCGGCGATCGGTCAGAATTTCGAAGGATCATCAGACACCTCCCCCTTGGCCAGGAGTGTGATACACGCTACCTGCCACTGCCTTGGAATGATCTTGCTCTCCCAAACCCGCCCAAAGATGGTGAAAAGAATGGATTGAAGGGAGGGAGGGACAAAGCTTCCAAACTATGTAAGATATCAGCCTGACATCCCAAGATTCACTTTCTAAATTTCAGCAGCAATATCGCTTGCACGTGAAAAGTTTAATTTGACTGTAGTGGTATATCCCTGGACGTTTAAATTAATTGTTTTATTTTGAACAACCCAGCCCTGTGTTTATTGCTTATTATGTAGCATACACAGTAACGCGTGTAGTTTTCCTCACTGTTTATTTCTATTGCATGATTTGCATCAGGAGATCCCCTCGACAGGCCATCGCCTCTGGGAGATCCTTTAATAAAGATTATTGTTATTATCTTGTTAGGACCCGGTGCAGAGGTTTTGGGGCACTTCTTCAAAACGAACTTAGAAGTTGCTACTTCGGCGGTAATAGTCATGAAGATGGTTGCTCCAGCGAGCAGCACACGCTTCTTGCCGAACTTGACACTTGACTGACTCACGACTGCCATCCGGAGCACACGAGGAGCACGCTGCACCTTTCTAGTTGTTGGAGGTGACAGCGTTGTCAATAGCTATACTGGCTCTCAGCGGCTGTTTAGCACAACTCCATGAGCGACTCTGACTCACGCTGCTACCTGGGGCTTCACGAGGTGTTTGTCGCGCTGGAAACAAAGCGTCTCTGTAAGTTTGTATCCCTGGTGATGGTTTGGCCTGGAGAGCAGTATAAAAGTGGTGCTTTTCAGGCACAATCTTCCTCAGCCTACTCAAGCTCAACTGATGAGGGGTGAATTCCCCGAAACACTGTGTATTGAGCAGGGAGTGGTGCTTTCTTTCAGGTTTGCCGAGCGGAAGGTGCGGCGTGCTTCTCGTGTGCTCCGGATGGCAGTCGTGAGTCAGTCAAGTGTCAAATTCGGCAAGAAGTGTGTGCTCCTCGTTGGAGCAACCATCTTCATGACTTCAGTCTTCAAAACATTCTGAAATTCAGTCCATGTAGGGGCCCCCTCATCGACTGGGTGGGTGCAATCCCGGGGCTTCCCTGCACTGGGGCAGGATTCGTACGAAGTGGCATGATCCTGGTCTGCATATGTGTGTTGGAAGTACTCAAAGCAGGTAGTGTCAGAGAAAGTGGGTTTGACATGGTTGGTTGGTTGAAACAATTTCTTTCCGAAGGCATATAGGTCCTGGAGAAAGGCATCCTGGTCCCTCTTGTTCTGGGATCGATCGTCGTACATCTTTTGTTGTTTCAAAAGACGCTTGATTTGTTTTCCAATTGAAAAATACTCATTTCTGAGCGCTGCAGGTACTTCGTCGGGGTTTTTAAATCACGCCTGTGGGCCCGGAGTTTTTCCACTGCACGGTTTTTATTTGCATTTCTTGTGTTTTGGTGGCGGTGGTGGTGGTTTCTGGTCGGAAAACCAGTGAATGAAGTTCTCTAGTTTGTCCAGAGTCTCTTCGATGTTAGTGTTTTTGAGGTATGAGGTTGGGAAATGTTGAGTGAGATGGATCTTCAACTGAGCGTTTATTGTGTGCCATGCCTTGGTGTTTTTGGCTGACGGTAGCAGTAGGGACTGCCGGACTTCTACCTTGTCCATGTCCCGTTGATTCAGGACATGAAGTAAAGACTCATTATGACAGGGAGTGGATTCGTGCGGGATTGTTCGCAATTCATCTCCAGAAGTCATTGTCTGACCTACAGATGGGCTGAAGTGCATTGGATCAATCATGGAAGTCGTCCGACCATCCCCGCTACTGCCGTCTGCTTTAGCTGAGGTAGTTGAAAGTGATTTGTAGACCGGGCAGGTCTGTAGATGTCGTGGCAAGTTTTGTTTCCATTTGAGTTTTCTCAAACAGTGTGGACATGTTGTTTCCCGGTCTGATGGTGTAATGGTCGGTGCACTTGCCTCTAAAGTCATTGGAGTCTCGTGTGGTGGTGATGCAGAGACTGCTGACACAGCTCCAGCCTGCGATGCAGCCAATGTTTTGCATTTGTTAGTCCGCATATGTCGTGCAAGGTTATGTTCTTGTTTGATGGTGGTGTGACATTTTGGACATGTATGATGTTCACCTGTGTCATGCCGTGTACTGGAGTGCTTCCGCTGGCTTGAGGTCAAACCCAACGGATTGTCATATGGCACAGCAGAATCGTCCAGGGACACAGAGCGTTTGTGTGGTGCGTGCGTAGTGTCTAGGGCTTCATCCTCCTCCCCCTTTCGGAGCCCATGGGTGACATTTTTCCTATTTGAACTTGAAGCAATTTAAAAGACTCAGGAGAGAGCTAATCTCAAAAGCCTGTGAAAACGCCGAGGCGTAATGTTTTGGAAAAACTGGAGTAAGTTACATTTATAAAGACAGGTAAGTCTAAAAAAAATGAGGACTGAGACCTCTACAACAGGGTTTTACGCCTGAAAGCAGGTGCATGATTTAACAAGCAGGTTGTCAGTCTAGATTTTATGCGCAGATGGAGAAAAAATGCAGAATTTTTATAATGAGATGAAAAGCAGAAATAGATTTTAGGAAATTGGAGGCCACATGCCACGTACTGCTCTTTTCTCTCCTAAACTCAACACTTGCAAGCCAGATATGGAAGAAAGAAAAAATCATCAGTCACACCACCGGGACTCGAACCAGGGATCTTGCTATTCGCGAGCAATGCTCTAACCAACTGAGCTACAGTATGACTCTTATCCACAGTGATGGTAAATCTATCCTTCTTCGATCAATCCATATCTGGCTTGCATCATACTGGCAACTCACACCAATCAAGAGGGCCCGGCTTGCAAGTGTTGAGTTTAGGAGGGAAAAGAGCAGTACGTGGCATGTGGTCTCCAATTTCCTAAAAACTTTGAAATTCTCCGTAAAGTCCAAATTTGAATTGCAAAAGCAGAAATAATAAGAAAAGAGAGAGAGAGAGAGAACAGATTTAACGATAGCTTGCATAGACCTCGGTCCTACTGGTAGGACCATCACACACAGACATGCCACACGGCCTCTGTTCTAACATGGACCTAAAACGTGACCCTAAACTGCTGATAAGGGACTAATGAAGAAGTTCACAAAATTAATCTTAGACGTGATCATACTACGTAGCCATCTTGCAATATTCCATGGTAACCAAGAAAACGAAGTATTGAATGTTGCATTTCACAGCTAAGAAAGACATTAGGTCCTCACCACGATCGATGTGCCATGGTCAAAATTCACTTTGGACAGAGTTTCTAGCGCTCCGACAGGAGCATGTGCGGCCGTTTTGACAATTGATAAAATTGCACATATGCAATGCTCTGGACATAGTCTTGCATGTTGCGCCATTGCTTTGCCTTATAGCGACCTCATCTCAACAACTGCTTCAAGAAAATTCTGAACCAAAAGCACTTTTGCAGCGCGATTCACTGGGTCCTACCGGTGGTACGGCATGCAAGCTACCATTAAACTGTGACAATCCGGAGGGGTGCTTCTGGTGAGTAGTTCAAGGCACTTACACGTTGTGAACTGGATGCAGAACAAAAGACCGACAATTGTCAGGAGCAGCGTTGCAGTGTAGTGACGCGCCATCTTTGGTGTGTTTTGGCGTGCTCCAATACGTGGCCTGGAGGGCAGAAACATGCTAAGCCAGTGTCAATCGGAGAAGGTAAACAAGAAATTGGTAACAGGATATTCACATACACACACACATACACATACACTTGTACACACACACACACACTTGTACACACACACACACATACACACACACGCACCCACACACATGCACACACACACACCTGTACACACACACACATGCACACACACACATGCACCCCCCCCCCCCCACACACACACACACCCACCGGTGGCACCCACACACACGCACTGACGCAGTCTACTGTTAAACCGGGAAAACTTTGCGGTCTGAAATTGGGTTTTGTTTTCTTCGATTTTCCCTTTGGGTGTTATCTAAAAATGAGCCGTTGCGCAAAACCCAGTCCTGTTGCAAATAACTACTGCAGAGTGAGGAACTTCAATATCTTTTTTTAATATTCAGAAGTTGAGGGAATGAAAAAGGGAAAAGTCTGAAGAAAAACTTGACGAGGCTAAAAATTTCTTTTTTCGCGGCAATTACACATTCGCGAGTTTAAATAGCCGAAAACTGCTCCGTCTATTGCTGTATGCAGTACAGAATCCAATTGAAGAGATAAATCTCGAAAGTTTCCCATCGTGAACCAGTGCAAAACTTGATAACGCAAATATTTCATGCAGCAAAAGTCTCTTGCTTTACAGTAATGAAATTGACTCGACGTGCAAGCATTTCCAGGTCCAACTGAACGGTTTGTGTTCGCAAATTGTCAACTAGAGCTGGCGTGCACACTCCTCGTTTTAGAGTGCCGTAAGACATGTTCATACAAGGAGTCGCAAATTGAGCGATTGTCCAAAATTCATAGACTAACGAGATCATTATGTTAACGATCTTGCAGTATTCCGGCATATCCACACACAACATATGAAGCAGTAGAGTTGAAGAACAAACAGGCAAATTTGCCTAATTTCATGATATCGACTATTATGAAAAGAAAAATAGAGTGTAAAAGGCCAGCAAAGGAAATGATACTGAATAAAGTGGGTGATAAAGTGTAAAAAATTTGGATGAACTCACGCGATCCCGGAATTCCTGTCGATTATCCCGAAAAACACAGTACAAGAAACAAGTCTTGATATTGTACTTGGAGCACTTCAACTGACTAGTCCACAGTTCATTCATCGAAAACTGGAACCCTAACAATTTGGTGTCGCCCGCACATAGATGTAGGTACCGTGAAAACAACAGTACATCCTGCCGTGTGTGACCCGTGCAATTCTTCCTTGCCATATTTGAGGCCAGAAAAGTCCAAGAACAGGGAAATAGAAATTCAACCGGGTTTCGCAAACTTAGGACAGGTATGCCATGGCAAAATGTATGCAGAAGCAGATCCCAAACCCAGATTTTTGAGATTTATAGTGGTGTTAGGCCCACAGGTAATTACATGTAGTTCATATTCATTAGTTCATGCATTATTCATTTGGCCTGGGTAGCTACTTGCACGCCCATGTTTGCCATAGCTACCAAGGCCCTTTATATTGCGTTGCTCTCTCTTCAACTCTCTCTCTTCAATAATCTCCCTCTTCAATAATCATCATGTAGTCGTTTCGTTCATCCTGGTCTTAGGGGCCGTCCAAGGTAACCAATAATATTTTCAAAACGAAAAGTTTTCGTTTGGGGGTGGGTGGGTTTGATGGAGTTTCGTTTTGAAAATAATTATTGAATGGAGACGGAGAATGTCCAGTTACTTCTGGGTGTCGAAAATTGACATCAATATTTTATTGGAATTCGTTTTACCTGCAGAAAAGATGGGTGGGTGGGTGGGGGCTGAAAAATACTAAAACTTTTCGTTTTGTAAAAACAATCGGTAACCCCGGACGGCCCCTTAGTCATCCCGTCTCTAATAAATGTCGTTCCACCAACCTACTTGTTCCCGTTGTCAGTCTCTTGTTCGGACTCAACATTGGCGCCCAGCTTTTGCCGAAGCCCGCGACCCTGGGATTCTCGTGCTCTACCGCCTGGCATTCATCTCGTCACGTCAATCTCATCTCGTCGCCAACCTCGTCTCATCTCCAACCTTGTCTCTTCAATGTCAACCTCGTCTCGTCCATTTCCACCTCGTCTCGTCATGCAGGTCAGCTACCTTTCTCTCTTTCTTTTTTGTATGCGTTCCTTCTTCGTCAAATTTATTTTCGATTTATTTATTTCGTGAATTTTTTGTAGTGTGTGTGCGCGCGTGTGTTCATAAAATGTTAGTAATTAGAGGTCCGATCATGGTGAGCCACGCTCTAATTTTTGATGTTTAGCAGAAGTGCAACTACGCTATTTTTAGCCATGCAGGCAGTATCAGTAGGTTCCTCGTCACATCTAGCTTAGACTACAGGAACAATAATTGTAATGCATGATACTAGTAAACACTTTTGTGAGATCCGTGCGCGCGTGCAGTGTGTGTGCGTGTGTGTTTGTGTTTTTTTTCTCCCTCAGTCATTTTTTATCTTTTTCTCTCTTTCTTTTTTCTTTTTTTTCTCCGCGAGGAAGCGGCATTCTTTTCGTGGAGGGGTGGTATGTTAGGCCCACAAGTAATTATTACATGTAGTTCATATTCATTAGTTCATGCATTATTCATTTGGCCTGGGTAGCTACTTGCGCGCCCATGTTTGCCATAGCTACCCAGGCCCTTTATATTGCGTTGCTCTCTCTTCAACTCTCTCTCTCTCTCTCTTCAATAGTCTCCCTCTTCAATAATCTCCCTCCTCAATATTCACCATGTAGTCGTTTCGTTCGTCCTTGTCTTAGTCTCTAATAAATGTCGTTCCACCAACATACCTGTTCCCGTTGTCAGTCTCTTGTTCGGACTCAACAGTGGGTTTTGATCCACAATTCGGCCCAAATCGGACTTTCAAAAGCCAGTGGGACTGTAGTCGTCCTTATTACTTCTGTACGGGCCGGACATGGCGATAGCACCACTGGATCTACTAGCACTCCTACCATGAACAGTCCCCGAAAAACATCCGTTTTGAGTCTGGAACATTCGAAACATTTGATCATCACCATCATCTATGATCAGGAAATGTTAGTGCCATCATTCTAAAAAAGTTGAGAAAGGAATTTTGGAAACAAATAATATTATGACATGTCCTGATAACCCAAGGCAGCTGCCGGTAGCCCTTTCCCAAAGGTGCTCTTTTAATTCGCACTTAGTGCTTTTCGCGTCCCTCAAAATGTGCTGAAAAAGTGCTCTTTTTTCAGTGAAAACAGGCAAAAAGTGCTCTTTTTTCAGTGAAACATAGCCATGATACATGTTCAGATAAGCTGAGAAATGAACGTACTCCTCCATTTATGGGTCCACGAAAGGCAAAGCAGGAAGTAAAGTTCAAAAAACCCACTTTTTACAGCATTGTGTACAAGCTTCACCAACTTGTTGCCCCCACCCCCAAAAAGCTGCGTTCCAAGGCCCATCGAGCACGCGGAAACTGTGATCGCATGCATGAGCAAACAGATTTTAGCACTTTTTCAAAAGAGCTCAAAAAGGGCGATATTAACCAAAAAACGCAATAATGGGCGAAAGAAACGGGCTTCTCCAAAAAGGGCCAAAAAGGGCGAGCACCTTTGGGAAAGGGCTAGCTGCCGGGGTTTAGCCCTGGCGATCCAGAAAAATCACTCTCAGTACTTGGCAAGTGTGGGTGGGTCGTTTTCTATTTAATTTTCTCTACATTCTTGATGTTATCTTCAGTTGAGCATGCCTCATGATAATTTCCTTCCATACAAGAGTTCATTGTGTTTATTTTGCCAGAATATGAGGCTTGTTTAGAAGACCGCGGACAAAATTGGCGTGGGTGGGTCTAAAAAGGTGAATGCCAAGATGAAGCTTGTTGGCTGGCCGAGTTCATAGAGTTCAGCAGTGGTTCACCTGCGGTACAACAGTACATCATGTAGATCTACAGTACAACAGGTCTACAGTACAGTCAGTGTAGGCTACTTGATCAACAAGCATAATAAATAATTGTACCGAGCCATTCTCGCACAGTACAGCCTACAGTGCTACAAAGTTCAATACCAATGCCACGTACCTGTGGTACAGTACGAGTCCCAGCATACGAACCCTCTCCACTCTCAGCTCCGACTGACTTCAAAGCCAACAAGAGTAAGCTCCGCAACTGCGCAAGAAGTCCCAGGTCGAACCGGGCCCGGCTGACCTCAATGCGTCGCTTTCGGCCTTTACACGTTGACTAGATTTCCAGTAAAGAGATATGTGGGGAGTTCTCGGCCAGTCCAACGTGCTTCGTTGGCCAGTGACAGAAGTCGTCTTGCATTATTCAAATGCTGCTTGCTGAAAGAAGATCTTTTCCAAGTCGGACCTTGCCAGGAAGCTCGACTTTCAGAAGTCGTATACGCACAAGTTTGCTTGATGGATTTGAGTACAAACTGAATTTTAGAAAAGCCATCCTGTCAACTTTTCTATTATTGTGTTCACAAGTTTACCCTGCATGCGCATGGTAGACGCTACATGATGTAGATGTACATGTACTTCACTTTTGTGCTGTACCGTAGGCCAGTTTACTCCGCGATCCAACACTCAACGCCCGTCTAGTCTGTGGACCCGCGCTCCTGGCAAGGTTGATGGATGACCTTTGAACTTCATGACCCGAGTTCGCTGGGTAGTTGTCGAACATTTCGCCAGCGATTTCTCAGCTGCTGAGAGTGAGAACTTCTGCATCTGTGATCTGCAGACTCCAGTGCTTTTCTTCTCCTTCGCCACTTCGGGATGGTCCTCTAGTTTGCTACTCGGTGAGCCGGAGACAAACATACAAGTAGACTCCAAGACGACAACGTCTGTAGGGCCTTCCCTATCAAAATACATCGTAATAAATTCTACTACTCTTACTACTGCTCTCCGCTCACAGTCAACATGGTCAAGAGCGAACTAACGTTGTTACATGTACTTGTGGAACGTCGTGACTTGGCACTGAAATAGCAAGAGTTCATGAACTCTTGTTACGAGTTGTAGATCTACGACTCGTAGACTACCTGGCCGTCGTCATGAGGTCAGGCTGGTGCCGGTATCGGCACTATCGCTGAGTCCTCTAGCGGTCTCGGCCTCAACAACTTGCTGGGGCCGCGGGGATGACAGTCCATCTACGCTGTCGTACAGAACTCGTGCAAAGGGTTCGAATACGCGTATGGCGGCTTCGGTCTCGAACTCGTAGCAACTTTACAGAGGATTGAAGTTGGGAAGAGAAAGCCGACTTGATTGGAACGTCGGCAGAAATTATTTTGGAGGACGAGTGAAGCGTTGAGGGAGATCTTTGCTGGACAGAGTAGTGAATAGCCAACAGTAGAGGTTGCAGAAATTAGAAATTTCTCACTCCTGCTTGCTTGTTCAGTCCATGGAGTCCTGACGCGGTTTCTCTGTGCTCAGTTTTATACTTGTGAAAATTATTTAGAACATCGATACCAATATCTCGCCTGAGCTGTGTGCAACTCACAGTATTTTGAGAGATAAAATCACTACAGTATTGTGGAAATCGTACCTGCGCTGATCGCGAACCCACACTGGACCTACACTAAATGGGAGGCGGCAGTTTCCTGCGGCCACCACTGAGCTGAGAGTAGTAGTAGTGTGCGACCGTTGTGTTTGTCGGATCAATCTGTGTTCCGCCGGAGCTCCGCCGCTGATGCAGAGACTCCGACGGAGTGGCCATCCTGCAGCTGTGTCTGTCACAGCTGTTCCCCTCAGCTGGAGAATGCCCGCAGCCTGCAAGAGTAGTAGACAGAGCAGGATCGAAGCAACACGCAGGAGGTCATCTACGTCGGCGGTGATCTACCCCAAGCCGAAACGAAGGAGATTGCCAAGAGTTGAGTGGAGGTGTTGAACGGTGCTTGAACTGTTCGTTCACTTCGAAAACCGAGTGGAAGCCATTTGCCAGCTTTCAGTTGATCTAGTCCGGCCCGCGACTGACCTTCGACCTGGACTGTCGTACCGAAGTCATTCTACTTCCGGTGCTTATTGGAGAGGTCCCATACGGCTTGGAAGTGTGACAGCGCCAGCATAGCAGTTCTTGGGAACACGGGCCAGTCATGGGAAAGGTGGGTTCAATTCAGCATCAACGTTCGTACCATGCACAAACGGTCACGCAAATCTGTAGTCTGTACTGTGCACTCAATTCCTTATAGGGCGTGAGAGTAAATACATGAAGGGGACAACAAAAAATCAACACTGAAACGGTATACAGCAGTTCATGTTTGTTAGGTATGGCAATAAGTAACTTAGACTATGCAGTTGTGATCGTTTTCTATGGGCCAGCTGCATGACATGCGTCTACAAATGTTCGGCCCATTCAATTTCCGGCCTACCACTACCAGGGCTAAAACACATTTCTGCCGCATTCAATTTTCGGCCTGTACTACTGCTGCGACGCCATGTGACTGCTGCTAGAGATGAGCAAGTATGATAAGCGTGTGTGTGTGTGTGTGTGGATGTGTGTGCGCGCGCGCGCGTGTGTGTGTGCATGTGTGCGTTGCTGCTTGACTCCTTTCAGGTGCCTGCTGCGCGCCCACGACAAATCCTTTCCACGCTGTTTATTCTGGCCCTTTTCACATCGGTACAGCAAGGTGAGTGCTTGTACTGTACAGCTACTGTGAGACCCATCTTACAGTCCATTTCAAAACTATAGACGCGCATTGTTTTTGAAATATTTCAAATTTGGCTGGAACTTTTTGAGAATAGTTTTCGGAATATTGCTCAGGTCCGCTCCACAATTATTCTCATATAGTTTCTTAACGATTGGATAACAGACGCCCAATTTGGAAAATTTTATGCACAAAGTGATCACAGATTTTGTGTGGTATAGATGCTGGCATAACGGTTTTTGCCTAGGTGCGCGTCTATAGTTTTGAAATGGACTGTAGGCTGCATTCGGTTGTGGTAACTGGATCTCGATTCCCGTCGATCAGGTCACTTCGATCGGATGGATACAATCCAATCTGTACAACCAAGCGTACATGAAAACTAGAGTGTGTAGCTTGGGGCTTATTCTACTATGGGTGTCTGTCACGGCGGAATTCCGTGATTGCATCATATTTGGCGCAGATCTGAGGCGGGAAATGGTGCAGTGTGTACAACTGAGCTGCAGTTATGCAGAAGGAGACCTGCTTGAATCCTGCTTGTACGCACTACTAAAATGATGTAATCACGTAATTCCGCCGTGACAGCAACCCATCCGAGCTGCACACTCTGGTTTTCACATACTCTTGGCACAACCGATAATCCTTTTCAAGACCTTAGCAACCCCGTTGCTACAGCTTCTCCCATACTATTCCGTAGTATCTGTACGCATTATGGTGAACTCTTGACCTAGAGTAGGCATATTTGGAGTTTTGAGGAGACAGAACACAAATCAGTCCGTCTAGTCTTGCTCTGTGAGGTGGATTGACTGGATCCGAACCCGTGAGACCTGGATCCGGATTCGTACAGTCGAACATGTACGGAGTTGGCGAATCCGGATCCGTGATCCGGGGCCCACCATAGTCTAGAACATGACCTAAGACGACCACTCAAGGGACCTTCGAAATGCGGCGGTCTCTGTTAACAGGTGGTCTCCTAGTCCAGGGTCATTTGACTGGAAATAGCATCACCTGGTCCTGGTTACAGTGGTCTGATGGGACAGGTGGTCACCTTATCCGAGTGGTCGCCTTGTCAGGTTTTTACTATACTTATCTGCCAGCTTGCCATCCAGCAGCTGTGTTTGGCCAGCACTGGATCTCTACTAGACAACTATTATTTTTTTTTTCTTACGCACTCACCAGTTTTTGTTCACACGCACTCACAGCTGCCACATTCATCTACTGCTACCATTCTCAGGTACTCTGCAAAGGTTCACACTACACGCGTTATGCATAACCGCTAGCTGTGCTGCATTCTCACGCTTCTTTTCATTACTCTAGCTATATAACTGGTTGTTTTAGTGATTCTTACTATGTGACGATGTTCCACTGATGATGGTCACACGAAAACATTCTGGAATTGTTTCATTTTAATTGTTTATACATGGTTATGAGTGCACAATTGATATTTTTCATTGCTATTTTTTTCTTATTATTATTTTAAAAGAGAGGACCAAAAGTTTGCAAGTTATCTGTTTTGTCCAACACTAACAGTTATAAGCAGAACACTGACTTTTGGTCCTCTTTTTTATTTTTAATCCTTGGCTTTCCATCCGAGTTTAATCTTCTTATTTTGTTAGGGATTTCCCAACAGGCAATGTTGCCTTTTTGCTGGGAACCCTAAAATGCGACTTTGTGAGAGCGCGAAACAAAGCAGGCGACCCGGCCAGGCGACAAGATGGAGGCAGCGCATTCCACCTGTCGGCACCAGGATACGCAATGGAATGGAAACCATACCGGGAGTGGCAGGCAGGCAAGACAAGAGCAGTTGTAGCTTGGCCCCGGGTTGTGGCAGCAAACAAGCCCTCGCATTTCCTCAATGTGAGGACATGTCAGGGGCGCAACAGCCGCTCCGGCCGGTCCAGTTTGGGCCGGACCACTTTTTCGCCCGACCACGAAAAAAAGTGCCCAGAATGCAGGATTTTGAATCCTAATTTCAAAAATTTCACAGGGGACATCCCCGGACACAACCTCCCCCCCCCCTCCTGCTGGACCTCCTCCAATGGCGGTGTTACTCGGCTGCATGTCCCTGGTGTCTAAATCTATCTGTTTCCAATCCTCTTTCGCTCACATCCCCGCTCTAGGTGTTATCAAAACTCAAGATTCAGGCTTTCCCGATCAACGGGCACTCGTGAATTGCTTTTCCTAGTGATCGCCGTGCTCTCTCAGCCGAACCAATGTTTGGACGCTTGTATTCAGTCCTATGCTCGTGTTCGTGTGTGTGCGTGTTTCGTGTTTGTGTGTGTGTGTGTACATGTGCGTGTGTGTGTGTGTATGAGGGTGTACGTGTACGCATGCCTGCCGGTGTGTGTGCACGTGTATGTGAGTGTACATGTACGCATGCATGCCTGTGTGTGTGTGTTTTGTTTTGCTGCGTTGACAGTGTACTGCCAGTGTTATCCTGACGAGGCAGCTGCCTGTCACAAGAACGCCGTGTGCCGGCCCCCCGTCACCGCGGCCACACCCGATCCCGTCAGTGTGACGGCTGTCGATGGCGATAGTGCTGGCGGTGGTGAGGCTCGTGAGGGCGATGCCAACGACGACAACAGGGGTGAAAACGAGGGCGATGCCGGTAGTGACCCGGGCGGCAGCGTCCAGTGTGTGTGCAAACCCGGGTTTACCGGCAACGGGACGGAATGTGATGGTAAGCTGCCGCCGAACTACCTGCAGTAAAACCTGTAACTAACGACCACCCCTTGGGGCCAGAGAAAGGGGTCTTTAGTGGCAGGTGGTCCATAGTTAGAGGTTTGCACTGCACGACCAAAATTATGTGAATGTGTGAGACCGTCCGTGCCTGGCAAAGTGGCCTGTAGTACCAGGCTGGTCGCTAGTCACCGTGGTCTTTAGTTACAGGTTTTACTGTAGTACCAGGCTGGTCGCTAGTCACCGTTGTCTTTAGTTACAGGTTTTACTGTAGTACCAGGCTGGTCGCTAGTCACCGTGGTCTTTAGTTACAGGTTTTACTCCACTGAAAGGGACTGCATGTTTGTGTGCAGGCGAGTGCCCCGTATGGGTTCCTGGGTGCCCGTAACCCCCCCCCCCTTTATTCGCTCAAAATACAGGATTTTGCTTCATTTTTTGAAAATTTTCCCGGGGAGGCCCCCCGGAACCCCCCCCCCCCTTGAAGGGCACCGGCGCACACGCCTGTTTGTGTGCGCGCTGCGCTTTGCTACATCTCACTGAAACCCAGACTGTTTTCCTATGCAGACGTCCCTCTTTAATTAATCCCGCACTTTATAAACCAGCATAATTTCCAGCAGCCAAAAATATCCTTTTCGTGCACACTGCAGCAGTAAATCAGAATTTCTAATCCAGCACCCTCGGTAAATCCAGCGGAATTTCCGTATTAAACAAGAATAGTGCCAGATTATAGAGGAACCTCTGTACACCACCGCCCTCTTACACTCCCTTTCTCGGCCATGTTAGCATAGGACCTTTGATTATTATTCAAGCAAAATTGGGTTTGATAAAGGGTCCACGTCTCGAAATGTCCTGCCTCATCATCGTTTGCGCTTGTGTGGGTTTTTCCTCAATGTGCTGTGCTGCCTTTAGATGATAACGAATGCATGGACGGTAATCATCGCTGCCGCCTTCCTGCCGAGTGTACGAACAAGGAGGGCGGCTACTCGTGCGAGTGTCCTGTGAATCATATCAAGCACAGCGATGGCAAGGCATGCCTGCGTAAGCAAACGATAGTCAGCAGCGCGCGCAGTGTGTACGGTGTGCAGTGAGCCGTGCAGTACGTGCGCCTGCAGTGAGCGTGTCTGCGTTAGCAAACGATACGGTAGTCAGCAGTGTGTGCAGTGAGTGAGCAGTGTGCATGGCGCGCAGCGTGAATGCAGTGTACAGCGTGCATGCAGTGTACAGCGTGCATGCAGTGTACAGCGTGAATGCAGTGTACAGCGTGCATGCAGTGTACAGCGTGCATGCAGTGTACAGCGTGCATGCAGTGTACAGCGTGCATGCAGTGTACAGCGTGCATGCAGTGTACAGCGTGCATGCAGTGTACAGCGTGCATTCAGTGTACAGCGTGCATGCAGTGTACAGCGTGCATGCAGTGTACAGCGTGCATGCAGTGTACAGCGTGAATGCAGTGCACAGCGTGAATGCAGTGCACAGCGTGAATGCAGTGTACAGCGTGCATGCAGTGTACAGCGTGAAGGCAGTGTACAGCGTGAAGGCAGTGTACAGCATGCATGCAGCGTACAGCGTGAATGCAGTGTACAGCATGAAGGCAGTGTACAGCGTGAAGGCAGTGTACAGCGTGAAGGCAGTGTACAGCGTGAAGGCAGTGAGCAGTGCGTACGATGTGCATTCATGCAGTGTACAGCGTGAATGCAGTGTACAGCGTGCATGCAGTGTACAGCGTGAAGGCAGTGAGCAGTGCGAACGATGTGCATTCATGCAGTGAGCAGTGGAGTGCATACAGTGTGCAGCGTGCATGCAGTGTACAGCGTGAATGCAGTGAGCAGTGCGTACGATACGCATTCATGCAGTGAGCAGTGCAGTGTGCAGCGTGCATGCAGTGTACAGCGTGATTGCAGTGAGCAGTGCGTACGATATGCATTCATGCAGTGAGCAGTGGAGTGCATGCAGTGTACAGCGTGAAGGCAGTGAGCAGTGCGTACGATATGCATTCATGCAGTGAGCAGTGCAGTGCATGCAGTGTGTAGGGCCTGCATGCAGTAAGCAGTAAGCCATGTGTATTGTTCGCAGTGTGTGTGTGTGTGTGGAGTGCAGGGTGTGATGCAATGATCAGTGCGTGCAGTCTGTACAGCGTGCATGCAGTGAGCAATGAGCAGTGTATGGTGTGCATGCAGTGATCAGTGTGTATGGCATGCTGCAGCGTACGTGCAGTGAGCAGTGTGTATGGCATGCAGCGTGCATGCAGTAGGGGTGTGGTCACGCTACACCTACCACTGTACTCCCTGCACCACTGTTTGTCCCACGCATGGTAGATCTGCCCTGGGAATCAATAAAAAGAACGGATATCATGGGCTCTAAATTTCCAAAATTTTCAGAGGAGCCACCCTAGTTCCACGAGTGAATTGTTCTTCAAGTGGATAACTGTACCGCCCTATGGCTGTGTTTCATGAAGCGGTTCAAACCGGGTTGCGTTCAACCCAGGTCGAGTTCCAACCCGCCATGAACAGAGACTGACTGGCACGTTTACATGACACATTGCGACAAGAGTACATAACCCCCCCCCCCCCCCCAGAGTGTGCAACGCCCGATCCAGCTCTGCATAGGGTCTTGGTCGAGCGTAATCGAATCTTTGCGTCGTAATACCGTACACATCTGAGGGGAACCCGGGGAGTCGCGGGTACTCTCGGATCAAAAACAATGGTGTCCTGCCTCGAGACCGGCCTTGCGCTGGTGTGAAGTGTACGCATGACATCAGAAGATCCGATTACGCTCGACCAAGACCCTATGCAGAGCTGGATCAGGCGTTGCACACTCTGGGGGATTATGTACTCTTGATTGCGCTTGACCGAGGTTGAAATTTAAACCCTGGCTGACGTCAACCCTCCCCTTGGGAAAGAGTTGAAATCCAGAAATCGTGCTACCGTACTTCTGTGCGCATCTCGCGCCAGGTTTGAACAGCACTGCACATACAAATTTCGCGCAAAAGTAATCCCGTGACCATACATGGCTGTAGAAGTGGACTTTTGGTGGCATAAAAGTAATTGACTGGCGTCAATTGTCTTCATGTAAACGCACACCTATTTTTCCATCCCACGGACGTTCAACCCGGTTTGGCCTCGATCCAGGTTAGTAATTCTCATCTAAACACAGCCTAAAATACCTTCCGGGCGCCCCTGTGCAGTGAGCAGTTTTCCTGGACTTGATCAGTTACCCTTGTTGCGTGTTTCACTGTTTCACAGCGTAGCACTTTTCGGCTGTGTGTGTGTGTATGTGTGCATTCGTACACACGTATGTGTATGTGTGTGTGTGTGTGTGTGTGTGTGTGCATCTGTATACATGTGTGTGTATGTATGCTTGTATGTGCATGTATATTTGTGTGTGTGTTCGCGCACGCGCTCGTGTGTGCGCGTGCATCCACACACGAACACGTTGGCGATGACCGTGATCACAGACGTAGAGTCCATTGTCATGCTGACGCACAGTTCCAGCCCGGGCATAGTCGACGTGGGCATACACTCCACCGTCACCCTGGTCTGCAGGTTTCGAGCCGCCGTACTCGACACGGTCACCTGGGCCGGTCCCCTACAGTCGCTCGAGGCCTCCGATGCGACGGTCGTATCAGAACGGGTGAGTGCTTGGTGGTCGTATTTTAAATTTCCAGTGCCAGGGACCTGGCATGTTTCAGGTGTAATATAGAGTTGGGTGACCAGCTTTCACTTCACATACATCTACACTGCATACTCTGGTGCCATTTAAGTGTGATTTTAATTTACGCGCTTGGTTTCTGGACCGAAATCACCGAAATTAAAGTAACACCCGAAAATATTACTTTTGCGGTGTAGGAGCTGCAGCCGGTCACGTCCCACAAGTGCACATGTGTACATGTATGTTCAGGGACGGCGGAATTGGTGCGTCGAGTCGGCCCATGGCCGGCCCAAAACTGTGTCCGCCATTGTGCTCAGGAGGTCGTATGTACTCGCTGTGCCATACACACCATGGACGACTAATTTGTTATGGTATGGCCGGACCAACACTTTGTCCACCAATCTGCTGAGGAGGTCATACGTACCCGCTATGTCATAATATCCATACATCTTCACTCTCCAAACGGTCTCTGGGCTACATTCCTGAAGATGGGCCTTGCCCGATAATTCGAATAATTTTAATATCTTGTACGTTAAGGGCGACACTACGGTAATGAAAACGTGCTTTCAGCGTTAGATTCAGAATATCTATCTGAGGCTGGGTGTATCTCGATTTAAAATATTTGAACAAACGGCGAGGAGACAACAATTATTTTGATAACCGCAATCAGTATTAATAAATACAAGCTGGATCGACATTTGTGTACACTGTATTCATGTATTGTACGTTAAGGGCGACACTACGGTAATGAAAACGTGCTTTCAGCGTTAGATAATGCATACAGTGTACACAAATGTCGATCCAGCTTGTATTACTGATTGCGGTTATCAAATTGTTGTCTCCTCGCCGTTTGTTCAAATATTTTAATATCTCTTTTTCTTTTAGTGATTGGTGTAGCCCAGGGAGTCGTACTCAAACTAGGGAGGTGACACGGCACAGAAATCCGTGTCACAGGGTTGACTCGCACCCGTGACCCCTCGTTGTTATTTTTGGAATAGTTCAGTCCAGTCCAGTCCGAAAGGTCATACTCGGATCGACTCGCCTTCTGTGCTTCACCTCCAAGCCTGCCGCATGAGTGTCTAGTTTTTGAAATTATTGAGGCAGCACATTTCGTTTACAGCCCATCACTCGCCAGTATTCTTTGAAAGACTACCAGCAATTTTTTTAGCTCCTGCCATGTCCGAACTACTTGATAGCAGTGATGGCAACAGCAGCAGTTATGAGACGGCGTGTAGTGTTGCGGTAACCGTTCAGAACTGTTCAGAGTCGTATCCTAGGTTAATCCGAATACTAAAAATTCACCCAAATATTAATTAATTGCACATAACACGAAGCTGGTTTTTGAAAATTGTAAGTCGTGTATCTGCCCCATTTCTTCTTTATGACTTGCACAATACACCAGTCTTCCTAAACAACACATTTATAGCAGGGGTTAAGTACCATATAAGAGAAGTACAGCCAGTGATGTTGTCATGTTGAAATACTACAATTTGACACAAATTGCACATAGCACGAAGCCAGGTTTTGAAAAATCTAAGTCGTGTATCTGCCCCATTTCTTCTTTATGACTTGCACAATGGTCCAGTCTGCCTAAATAACACATTTATAGCAGGGGTTATGTACCATATTAGAGAAGTACAGCCAATGATATTGTCATGTCTAAATACTACAATTTTTGACACAAATTACACATAACACGAAGCTGGTTTTTGAAAATTGTAAGTCGTGTATCTGCCCCATTTCTTCTTTATGACTTGCACAATACACCAGTCTTCCTAAACAACACATTTATAGCAGGGGTGAAGTACCATACAAGAGAGCTACATTGTACATCTAGTCATACTGTCATAAACAGCCAGCATTTTTCCTGCAGCAGTCACACCACCATCATCATTATTTCCAGGGAAATCCTCTTACATTGTCAGCTCCTACGTCGTTAGATACAATGTAGGGGGCTGTAGGACTGGCTCGTCAAAAATAGAGAACCTGAACAAGCGTGCTCGGGACGTCTCAGCAATCGCAGTATGCCTGAGCACTCCAATAAAAACTTGATCAATGGCAAAATCGTTCGCCACAGAAAAGTCATACTTTGCGGGTCTTGCGTTGCACGCTTGGAGGTGAAGTACAGAAGGCGAGTCGATCCGAGTATGACCTTTCGGACCGGACTGGACTGAACTATTCCAAAACTAACAACGAGGGGTTACGGGTGCGAGTCAACCCCTGTGACACGGATTTCTGTGCCGTGTCACCTCCCTAGTTTGAGTACGACTCCCTGGTGTAGCCCAGAGACCGTTTGGAGAGTGAAGATGTATGGATATAGTGGATGGCTACAGTGGAGTCTTCGCATTTTGAGAGCTATGTCATAATAATAGTAATACTAGCTTTATGAGGATGACCCAATGGCTGACCGCCTATCGTGGGCTCCGTCGCATTGAAGAACGATGGTACAAGAGAGTGCAGATTCACACCATGGACACACGACTATGCTACGGCCGGGCCAATCAGAAACCATTTCCGCCGCCAGCACTGATGCGTACTGTTTTTTCCCTGAATATAAGTCGCACCTTTTTACGCTAAACTTCATTCCTAACAAGGGGGGGGGGAGGACTTACAATCGAGCATGACATACTACTGAAGTTAATACATGTGCATCGAAACGATATGACATAGACCCAGAAATAGGAGTGCGACTCACAATCCGGGAAATACGGTATGTATGAGCAGTTCGTGTGCGCCTCCATGTGACGAATCTTAACAAGACGCATGTGTGCTTGCTGTGTGTTTGTGGCATGCAGATGTCGGGCAACATCTTCGGCAGCAACCTGACGCTGACGTCCGTCGCCAGTATCGACACCGGCGTGTATAGCTGCACTGCTAGCAACAAGGCCACGCAGGCCACGCACAGCATGCATCTCCGCGTCATCACGAACCTGATCGTCTCCACGGCCGTTCCCGAGTTCACGACCGATCAGGGCGACTCGCGGCAGACGGACCTGCTCTCCGATTGGACGGTGATCATCGTTGCCTCGGGGACTGCCGCCCTTGTCTTCGCCGCCGTCATTCTCTACTTGGCCACGCGCGTCAAGAGCGACAAGCCACCCGTCACAGCAGCAGGTATGTTGTTTTTCTTTCTAATCTTTATACTCGCTTGTTGTTGTTGTTGTTGTTGTTTTTGCTGTTGTTGTTGTTGTTGTTGTTGTGGTTTTTGAATTCTTTATTCTCACGATGGCTCAATCGCCAATAAGAGATAAATTTACCGTATTTCCGGCAATATAAAGCCATGGCGTTATATCCGAATATAAGGCCACCCTCACTTATAAAGCCATGGTGTTATAAGTGAACAAAATTCAATGTGGAGGAAGTTGCATCTGGCTGCTGCTGGCGTTAACCCTTTGTCCATGGTTCGATTTCGAACCATGGACATTTTGTATGCATGTGGGCGCAGTGAAACTTTCGGTTCTCGGCCAAATCTTGACCAAATCCAACAATCGAAGGGTCTAGTGGTAGAGAAAACTCTCACGTATCGCCCCGAACAGGTCCGAAGTCTCTCCGATGAAGTTTGAGTGAGCGGCGAGCGATCCAACATTTTGAAATTTCTGTGCTGCGTGCTGCAAGTCAGCAGTGCGTGAAAAAAGGGATTTTCCCAGCTTCACGACAGGCGGCACGTGCCAGGACCGGCGTGGCGCGAAGTCACGGTAAGCTTCTACTCGAAAACATTTGAACAGGTCCAAGCTAGATTCAGTGAAATGGCTGCAGGAGACCGACTTCGTCTCAGATCTGGAGCTGGACTCGCGTTTGGAGCGCGTTGTGGCGGACAATGAGTAGTGCTCTTGGCGAGTTTGGGCTCATTGTATTTCTCTCATCAAGAGCTTTCCAATGAGCCCAAGATCTTCAAAATCGGTGAAGAAGAACCAAAGTTATGTTGGAAATTGAGTGCGCATTTTCGTGACTGCCACAAATTCTGCGGAAGCAAAAAGGTTATGGAATCCAAAGGGTTAAAGGTGAGTTACATTCTTTCAGTGAACCTACAGTAGCGGTGATTCTCTCTGCATGTACCCATCCCCACTGTCACATGCCCTACCGCCACCGCACCTTCACACAAGTTTGTATGCCACCTTGTCCACAATAGGTTCAAAATTTGAAATTTTCAGGGAAAATTGAAAGTACATGGATGCTCGACATGAATGTGCAACGTCACCGTACGAGTACTCGAAGTTCATACTCTGCCGATTTTTTTGCATGTACGCGTCTCTCATTTTTAGCGCCATGGCGTTAAAACCGAGTCTATTTTCTCCAAAAAAATTGGTCCAAAACAGCGATGTTTCACCTATAACGCCATGGCTTTATATGCGCGGAAATACGGTATGAGAAGGTGAGATGCTGTGGGTGGGGCTGTGGGTTATGCAGTTGGAAAGTGATTTACATCACTTTGAATTTTACAAGTATGGGAGAGGGTGAGCGCTGCAGGAGCAGCAGATTGAGTTAATCAGCAGCGAGCAGATTTCTTGTTTGAAAGCAGGTCGGGAGGAGAAGTCGCCAATGCTAGCAGGGAGGGCATTGTAGTATTCTAGGGACTTGTACAGTGGGGAGTCTTTACAGCGATCGGTTCTGGATGGTGGGAGGTGCCAAGTGCGTGTGTGTCGAAGGCTATTATTATTATTATTATTATTGTGGAAGAGAAAAAGACATATGGATACGAGTTAAGAGTAACTCTCCATCACTGTAACATGATACTCAGGGTCCGCACAGCCCTTGAAAACCCTAAAATATACCTAAAAAAAATTCCCAGTAAAGAATATACTGAAAAAACCGTAAATCTTGTTAAAATACATGGTTTGTCCTGAAATATCCTTGAAATTCAGTTTTTTGGCGGCGTCAGTGTACCCTGTGATGTACAGTCTATGCCAAGCATGCCGCTGTGATCAACTGTTGTGTACGAGTCGTACTTCAAATTCACAAGCACACGCGAAACGAAGACTGCGCGGCCTGCTCGGCTTGATCTTGCCGTTCGCGCCTGCACTGTACGAGCGTAGTACTAGCTGCATACGTGCTACATACAGTACTAGCAGGAAGTACGGCAGTGGTCCTGTGTCGACGGGTCGAAACTACACATTTTTGAATTTTTCGAGTAACTACTTTAGTTGCTCGCGCTCTTCAAGTGGTAAGTAGTTTTAGCCTAGCCTCTACTGGCTCTTCTTTTTGTAGTTCACCGCAGATTGAGTAGTTCGCTGGTACATGGTGTGGATTTTCTCGTAACTCGCCGTGCGTCGGAGCAGTTGTGGCGGAGATGCCTCCGAAGGGAAAATGTCATTTTCGTGACGCTTGGCTGTCAACACCGGAGTTTCGCACACAGACATACATTAGAAGTTCAAGTATATTTCGGGGCACAAAAAACCAAGATTTAAGGACTTTTCAAGGATATTTTCAAGCGACCAACCGTACAGCAAACAACCGCACAGCAACTATTAAAATATGAACAGCACGTAACGTTACTCTCCATCACTGTAACATGATACTATATACAGTCAGAAAGTGCAATAACTAGGCACAAAACTGACAGAGTACTGAAACATTCGACGTCCTGACACCTAGCTTCAACACATCTCCGTAGCGCTAACCGACAGCCTTCCAACTTGGAAGGTTCAAGGTTATGGAAAGACCAAAGAGGGGAAGGCAAGCGCAACGAAAACGAGCAAAAGCTACAGTCCCAACGGAACAAAGAATGTCGATTGTTACTGGACGATGACGAGACCAAGAGCCTTCCAAGTTGGAAGGCTGTCGGTTAGCGCTACGGAGATGTGTTGAAGCTAGGTGTCAGGACGTCGAATTTTTCAGTACTCTGTCAGTTTTGTGCCTAGTTATTGCACTTTCTGACTGTATATAGTATCATGTTACAGTGATGGAGAGTTACTCTTAACTCGTATCCATATGTCTTTTTCTCTTCCACATTTATTTATGGCTCAACATCCGAGTTTCAAATTATTATTATTATTATTATACGCATTCCCGCGGCAGCGTCAACCAAGCAGTTATGCTTGATCCACACGTTCGCTTATGCTGGACATTGAAACAAAGCAGATGTAGACAGCTCCTAGAGAATGGGGCTCTACAAAACCAATGATCGAAGTTAGTCCTTCAGTAACATGGAGCGTCATAAAATTGGTCTCATTGGAAAAATGTCATCACTATTGTCTCCTCATGTAGCATCATGGTCAATGGGTGGCCAGATAATTATACGTATGAGGTTCAGTTGCCAGATAATTATTAAAAGATTCAAATAGTAATATTATTTATAGAATGGTTGTTATGAGTTTATAAGGGTGCCATGGCTGTTTCTACTCGTGACGAGGGTGTGCACAAACACTCTTCACCAGCGCGTTCCATGCTGGACGGTCCACAGCAATCCGCTCCAGACGGCGCAAGTCCTCAACACTCCGCAGGTGCCCATTGTTCGACTGGGACAGATCGGTGTGGAGCTTTATTGGTAGTGTCACCCTCGGCCTCCCACGGTACCTCCCCTCGGGTGCCTGAAAGTATTGCTCCATGCTCAATCGTGCTGGCGTGTCCTTACCCAGGCGAAGCACATGCCCGAATAGACTCCAGCGTGAATTTCGGATCAAGTCCGACACCGGCTCCACTCCACATCGGGCATACAACGCCAAATTACTAATCTTCTGTGGCCATGTGATGCCGAGAAGTGACCTGAGTTGCCTTCTATGGAAAGCGTCCAGAGAGCGTTCGCTAGCAACCGTCAGGCCCCAGGTGCCTGAATTATAGAGAAGTATCGGCATGATAAAGGCGCAGTACAACCTCATACGCAGAGGCTCTCGGATCAGTCCTCGGCGCTTCCAAAGAGACCACATGGATCGGAAGGCAGCCTCGGCCAATTGCCTGCGACGTGTCACATCCTCAATGTCGCCCAGGAGTGAGCCCAGCTTTCGGGATGTCCTCCAGCGCTCGTCAATTCTGTCTACAGATCGACCCAGCTCTGTCCACTCAGTTTTGGTGTTGTTGACTCTCAGGGCCCACTGCCCGAGAGTGTGGTCTATGACCGGTTCGAGCTCTGTGAGCCATTGACGACTAAGGTTTATGAAATCGGTGTCATCTGCGTAGACAAGCTCAAATGGAATGTTGATGCTTTGATCCATTGGCGGTCTGTTTCGTGCCACCTGGGTGCTCCTCAGATCTCTCAGTGCTGCCTCTAAGTATATAACAAACAACACCGGGGAGAGAGAATCACCCTGCGGGGTGCCAATTGTAGTTTCAAGGGACTCTGATACTGCCCTGCCGATGCGTACCTGCAGAGTTGTGTTGGTCAACAGCACTCTAACCAGCCGAACATCATCCTCCATCAGGAAAGACTCAAGAACTGTCAACAGTTTGTCACGACGTATACAGTCGAATGCTTTGGACATGTCGATTCCAAGAATGGTCATTTCCTGCCGATAATGCTGACATGTTGCTGCAAACCATCTGTGGCTCCAAACAAGGTCCGCTGTAGATCGGCCTGCTCTGAAACCACTCTGCGTCGGAGACAAGTACTCACCGACTTTCGACGATATTCTTCGCAATGTAATAATGGAGAGCGTTTTGCGTAATGACATAAGGAGGACAATAGGGCGCAGATTTCCAGGTGGTCCAACCGTCTTTCCTGGTTTCTGCAACGGTACCAGTGTGCCACATCCCAGGTCAAGGTGCTGGTGAGTTGTGAACATGCTGTTGAACAGACAGGCAATGTGAGGTGCTAGGTTTTCTCTTCCATATTTCAAGAGTTCGCCTGGGACTCCATCTGGGCCCGGGGATCTTCCATTATTCAGTTTTTTCAGCGCATTGGAGACCTCAGCAGATGAGATTTGTCTTTGGAGGCTTCTTGGGCGACCGGTGAATGGCTCGACGCCTGCATCCACATTCCCACGAAACTGGTCATGGAAGTGGCTCCGGACAGTAGATGCCGCCTCCTGGTCATCGGCTATGAAGCGACCCTTCTGGTCATGTACAATGGGCTTTCGGCTTGGCTTTCTGGTCATCAGCTGGACTGCTTTGAACATCCGTGCTCCATTCTTCAACCTCTCGACTTCCGCTGCTCTCTCTTGCATAATTTTCTCTGCATTGTCTCGGCATTTTGTTCTTATAGCGTGAAGGATTCTGTTTCGTTTCGTCTTGAGAGATGCTTTGGTGTCAGGGTTGTTAGTGCTACCAATGCTGATCCGCAGTGATCTCTGTTCCAGGGACAGCAGCTCAATTTCTTGATCCGGTGCTTTGCGACGAGTTTTCTGCTGGACTGTGCCAAGGACATCACCTGCTGCACTCCTGACCACTTCCATAAGCCTCCGGGATCTTTCCTGCAGGCCGGTATTGCCTTGGACCTGATCGGCAGCTAGCAGCTCACTGGCCAACTTCTCAGCATATTCCTCTTGGACTTGTCCTTCGGCTAGTTTGAATGTGTTGAACTTAGGCGCCTGCAGATCATCTTTCTTCTTCTGTCCAAATATTCCATATAGCCTCTGCAGGTCCAACCGCGCAACAACGAGCCTGTGGTCAGACGAGAGGGTGCATCCACCATAGCTACGACTGTCAAGGAGAAGCCGCCTCTGGGTAGATTTACACAGCACGTAATCTATTTGGTTATACACAGGAACAGTAGCTCCACTGGCTCCATCCCTGCGATGTCCTGTCCAAGTAGTCACATGCCGTGCATTATGCTGAAAGGCAGTGTTACAGATGAACAAGTCACTAGCATGGCAAAAGTCTATCAGGCTTTGGCCACTCAGGTTCCTTTTCCCTCTACCATGCTTCCCACAACATGTTTCTCTTGCATCCGACTTTTTCCCAACCTTAGCATTGAAGTCTCCAGCGAAGAGGACGATAGCTGACAATTTTATTTGATTATATGCACTATTCAAGTCGGAATAGAATTTGTCCAATTCATCAGCGTCGCGGGCAACTAACGAAGACGTTGGTGCGTACACATTGATAATGGCAAGAGTGGATGCCTTGGTGCCTCCATTGCCCGCCCGTGAAGGCAGGTTGATAGTCAGCACAGCCACTCGGTCCGACAAGCTCCAATATTTCTGAATTTGCGACGATAACGAAGACGACACAACAAATGCAAGCCCATAGTGGCGACATTGAGGTGCCAGGGCGATAAGTCGATAGCCGTCCTTCTCAGTGTCAAGGCTGCCAGTCAGCTTTGTTTCCTGAAGACAACACAAGTCGACACGATAGCTTTTTAGGTCGCGTCGCAAAGCGTCCTGACGGAAATTTGAGTTCAGCCCGCGGACGTTGAAGCTGCCTACGGCAAACGGCCTGCGCTTCGGCTTTCTTCCGCCCATTCCCAGTATCCTAGCCAGTCGTCATGTCCAATAAATACAGAACTCTCCCGCTCCAAAGTAGAGGAGCAGGAGAGAGAGAGAACGCAACTTCCCTCAACCTGTCGAAGGCTATACCGGGCCGTAACTTGAGCGAGGGTGCTGAGCATGCGTATGTGTTGTGGGGCATATTGGTATTTTATGGAGTGGGCAAGAGGGGTGAGCTTCACTTTGCGGCGAGAGAACATTGTCGGCCATTTGAGCCGTTGTTGCTGTTGTTGTTGTTTCAAATCGTTATCCTCACGATAGCCAGTTGCCAATAAGGGGCCATCCGTAAACATAGATATTTATTTAGAAACGAAAACTAGCCGTTTAGGGGGAGGGGGTTGAGCGCCTGTTCGTTTCTCGAAAAGTATTCGATGTACATTTTGCATGTGTGAGCATGTCCAGAAAAAAGACCAAAAATATCGGTACAGTCGTCCCTCTCTAATCCGTCACCTTTTGCAACGGCATTTTCTGCTGGATAAACAAGGGTGCTGGATTATCAAATCCTGCCCTCCAACCCTGGCCACATGTTATCATACATGTTTGTGTCGTACGTCAAAATGCAGGGATTTTCTGTGTCAAACCAAGTACTTTGTGGAATGCATGTCTATAACATACACTTGGGAGTATCCTATGCACTGGCATAGGATATTCCCAAGTGTATGTTGCATGTGTTGTGTATGTTACAATGGTCCCTGACAGTATGCGATGTACAACTGCTGGATTAGAAAATCGAATTGTGTACAGTTTGAGTGATTTGTTGTAGAAAATCGCTGCTGGAGGCGGAATTCAAGTGCCGGATTAAAGCGTAGAAAATGAACTGAAAAAATCCGTTTCGCCAGAAAGTGTGCTGGTTTGCAAGGGTGCTGGATAAACAAGTGCCTGATTAGAGAGGTATTATGATCACACCAGAGCAGTTCAGGACAAGACAAAAGGGGAACTGTTGACTTCAAGATCAAAGCTAGAACGCCGAACTAGAACGACATGGAAGCTCAGCAGCACAACGGAAATGCATGCGCGGCTGATACAAACTTAGAGTAGAGGAGTAGAAAGATAATGATCTATCACGCGAGGTAGCTCACTAGTACGGATATCACAAGAAGGACAACTGTACTATGTACCATATGTGTTTGTTTCTCAGGGAAGGGGGGGGGGGAGGGGGGTTGAAGAGAAATGACTAGTTTTCGTGTGGCGGGGTTTGCAGCTCTTTATAAAAATGCTTTGCTTCACGGAAACGTATTTCATTGCGAAGAGCTGCGCTTCGGTCCTCTGAGCTGTGCTGAGGAGCTCTAACAGAGCGAAACAGTTGCTGTCCACAGATTTGAGTATTATGCTCCCTAGCAGTAAGCAATGTCGTTAGGTTGAGCACTCTTGCCTTAGCGCGAACCCTTGCCGCTCGCCTTGTGCAACGCTCACTGCTCATGGAGCATTTCGAGTACTCTTGGCGGGGTTTGCAGCTCATTATAAAAATGCTTTGCTTCACGGAAACGTATTTCATTGCAAAGAGCTGCGCTTCGGTCCTCTGAGCTGTGCTGAGGAGCTCTAACAGAGCGAAACAGTTGCTGTCCACAGATTTGAGTAGTTTTCGTTTCTAAATAAATATCGGTATTTACGGAAGGCCCGTAAGAGATAATAGTGTGAGAGAGGAGAAATAGTGAGGAAGAATTGGCCGGGACTAATGACTGCTTTTAAACTTAAGTGTACGGGCAGGGGTGCTCGCTACACGAGCATGCAGAGGGGTTGTCGCTACACGAGCATGCAGAGTGGTGGAACAGCAGAGATATCTGGGATTTGAAGAGAGTACGCGGAGGGATTTCGCGAAGCTGGGCAGACAAACAATTTTAAAAAGTAATGGAGGGCCTTGTAGAGGGGACAATGGCCTTGTAGAGGGGAGAATGGCCTTGTAGAGGGGACAATGGCCTTGTAGAGGGGAGAATGGCCTTGTAGAGGGGACAATGGCCTTGTAGAGGGGAGAATGGCCTTGTAGAGGGGAGAATGGAGACAGCGATCAGTCCTCGGAGTTGGCGAGTGCCAGGTACGAGAGCGACGTAAACTACTGTAATTTCACAAATTTTCGGTGTACTTTTATTTTCGGTACTTTCGGTGCGTCTGTTTCACACCTAAAATTTCAACACACCGAACAAACACTAACACACATAATCCAATAGGGAACTGCTTCTCTGTACCGAAATTTCTGTTCGCCTACCCTAGCCTGTTGCCCTCATACCGAAAATATCGAGCACCGAAAATTTCTGAAATTAGATTATATGAGGGTGGCACGCTCCGAGCGATATGCAGCGAGAGTGTACACCGTATGTGGTGGGGCACACTTGTGGAGCAGAGAATGTGCGACGAGTATATAGTAAAAGCTGGTGTAAGCGCCCTCTGGCCTTAGCGACCACCTGCTCTTAGCGACCGTTTTTCCATGCGCGGACAGTTCTACACAGACACTGTGGAACCACCTGGCTTTAACGACCGCTTAAACCAGGTTTTACCATACAGTGCAACCCGTCTAAGGCGACCACTCAAGGGACGAGAAAAAGTGGTCGCCGTGGCCAGGTGGTCTTCTTATCCAGGTTCAGTGGGTCACGTGACAATATCCACATGTGATGCATCATTTTTGATCAGTGCATCACAGTGCACACGCCTATGCTACTCTAGCACGACTCGTGTGCCTGGGGTCCTCAGACCTGTCAAGTGTCGTGCGTGCACCATGCACATCTACACTTCCTGCACTGATGTGTAGATCTACCACGCATGATTGTGCGCCATGCAGACTACTATGCAATGCATACATTGACATGATTGTACTAGCCCTGTGCAACGCGGTCGCGGGTGGGTGGTCGTCGGTCGTGTTGAGCGAGTGGTCGCCTTATCCGAGCTGTTTTGAATGTGAGTGCGTCCGTGACAAGGAAACGTGGTCGCCATATCCGAGTGGTCGCCATATCCTAGTGGTCGCCATATCCGAGTGGTCGCCACATCCGAGTGGTCGCCACATCCGAGTGGTCGCCACATCCGAGTGGTCGCCAGATCCGAGTGGTCGCCAGATCCGAGTGGTCGCCACATCCGAGTGGTCCCCATATCCGAGTGGTCGCCATATCCGAGTGGTCGCCACATCCGAGTGGTCGCCATATCCGAGTGGTCGCCACATCCGAGTGGTCGCCACATCCGAGTGGTCGCCACATCCGAGTGGTCGCCACATCCGAGGGGTCGCCACATCCGAGTGGTCGCCACATCCGAGTGGTCGCCGTATCCGAGTGGTCGCCATATCCGAGTGGTCGCCACATCCGAGTGGTCGCCATATCCGAGTGGTCGCCACATCCGAGTGGTCGCCATATCCGAGTGGTCGCCACATCCGAGTGGTCGCCACATCCGAGTGGTCGCCACATCCGAGTGGTCCCCATATCCGAGTGGTCGCCATATCCGAGTGGTCGTGAAAAGTAATGTGAAAAGTAATGTGAAAAGTAATGTGAAAAGTTATGTGAAAAGTTATGTGAAAAGTAATGTTGGCCGTTTGATGCAATGCAAAATGTGGGAGTGTTCTAAGTGTGTGTAAAGGGGAAGGTAGATACCCATTCTGGCGGCTTTCCGCTGGAGTCGTTCTAGGCTGTCAAAGAAAATGTGTGACAACGGTGTGTGAGAGCATTGCTCGCATATGAGAATATAGGTAGTATGTATTATCTGATAGATGTGAGATAAAGAATCATTGGTGAGTGTAGACCTTAGTCTAAAAAGAATATTGAAAGACTTGAGTGATTTTTGACTATGTGTTCAACATGCTCCGTCCAACGGAGGTCATGTTGAAAGATTATTCCGAGGAGTTTGTGTTTTTGTGCTACGGTAAGCGGGCTATTCCTGAGGGTGATCTGGGGTAGTTGTTCAGGGGAGCGGTTCAAGCCAGTCTCCAGCTGCTGTTACACTCTGTAAGTTTCGGGTGCAGTCTTGAAGAGTTCCCGCTAAGGAAATCAGAGCGGTGTCGTCTGCAAATTGGCTACAGATTGTGCCAGGATTCTCACATGCATGTGGAAGGTCTATGGCCCATAGTATGGGGTAGACGAGGAATAGAAACAGCACAAGACAAGGGTGTCGGAACCGCACCGGCCGGGGCGGCCCACTTTTTCGGCTGTTTTTTTTTTTTTTTTAGCACACTGCAGCAAAGCGCGATGATCTCAGCGCAAACGTGGCAAATCCTTGTCCCCGATTGTGGTTTGTTGCAAAATCAAAAGTCCATGTAAACTGAAATGGCACCAAATGCTTGCAATTGGCTTCAATTTTTGTTTTTTTTTCCCGGGGGAGTGTAATGTTTGTCCCCGATTGTAGCATCTTCTTGGTTTTTTGCAGAATCAAAGTCTTTCATTGTAGTTACCGTACACTGAAACGGCACCAAATGCCCGGAAATGCTTGCAATTGGCTTCAATTTTTGAAATTTTTTCCCGGGGGAGGGCCCCGGACCCCCTTCCATGGCCGCCCACCTCCAAAGTCGGTGCGACGCGCCTGCAAGAACAGATCCCTAAGGGACGCCGGCAGGGATCCCGAGGAAAGGTGATAGGTCGCCATCCACCTGGACCCTCTGCCGACGCCCCAACAGGTACCGCCGGAACCACTCCAGTGTGTTACCCCGAACACCATAGTGGGAGCGTTTTGCTTAGAAGACATGCATGCCACGCACGATCGAAGGCCTTGCTGAGATCGAAAAAGCAGGCTGTGACATGTTTCCCATTGTCTCTCGCAGTGGAGAGGGTATGGAGAAGACGAGCAAGCTGCTGTGCAGTGCCGTCTTTCTCACGGAAACCGGACTGCTGGTTGGGTAGGTGGAATGTTATTATGCTTGTAGGGGTGCCCATGTAAAAACATTTCCTGGATTTTCGATGCGCTGCTCAAGATAGAGATAGGTCTATAATATGTTGGTTGTGTCGGGTCACCAGGCTTGGGCACTGGAGTAATGGTGGCATCTTTCCACTCCTGTGGGATTTCTGTTAAGCCGGAGATTTTTCTTGGTGTCAACTCTGCGAAGGAGTTTTTCTACCTCAGCTTGAGTAGTCGACATTTCTTGAAGGGGACTGAGGATGGCAGGGGTGGTGTTGATGGCTGGAGGTTGCTCATCCGCATTGGCCACGGACAGCTTGCTCTGTGAAATGAAGAATTCATTGAGGGTAGCGTTTTTTTTGTGCTGGTGTCGTTGCAGGAGTTGCTTGGGTATGCGTTGTTGTTGTTGTTGTTGTTGTTGTTGTTGTTGATGTTATTTCTCGACGTCCTCCTCATCTTTGTCGTCGCTGCCCTTGCTGTTGCGGTTGCTGTGTCTATGTACATGCACGTGTGTGTAACTCGGTCTGTGCGTAACTCGGTCTGTGCGTAACTCGGTCTGTGCGTAACTTGGTCTGTACGTACCTCAGTCTGTGCGTGTCTCTGGCTGTGCGTGTCTCTGGCTGTGTGTAACTCGGTCTGCGCGTGTGTCTGGCTGTGCGTGTCTCTGGCTGTGCGTGTCTCTGGCTGTGTGTAACTCGGTCTGCGCGTGTCTCTGGCTGTGTGTAACTCGGTCTGTGCGTACCTCAGTCTGTGTGTGTCTCTGGCTGCACGTTACTCTGACTATCCGTAATTCAGTCTGTGTGTACATCTGTCTGCACATGACTCACCGGGGGTCTGTGCGAAACTCCGTCTGTGCATGCATGCACACACATGTGTGTGTAACACTGTGTCGTCTCTGTGTGTGCCTATGTCTTGCTCTCTGTCCGTGCACGCACAGGAGGCCCACGGCGTGCGGTCGCGCCGCATGACTACCCGTACGACGGCAGCTCGATACGCGGCCCTCGTTCCGCGGGAGGCTCGCGCACTCCGGCCCAGGGGGTTCTCTCGCGGGGCTTCAACCGCGTCCTCAAGTCGATGGAGAGCATCTCGTCGACGACGGCGCGGTTCGCCATCATCCAGCGTCACCCGGAACATGCCTGGCCCGGCATGTTTGACAACTGCATCGCTATGGACCCGGCGCCCTGCGTTGGGGGCAGCGACATCGCGCTCAACAAGGGCTGGTGCGACGAGACCGGATACCTGATGTCCAACGGCAGCAATCGCTCGCTGAACAGCAGCTGCAATGTCAGCCCCGTCTCCAGCTGTCATATGCAGCTGGGCAGTGGTGGCGAGGGAGACGGCGATGACATTTACGACAGCGAGTATCTGACGGTGAAGCGGGCCAACGACTCGCGCCGCTGCTCCGAGTCCGACAGCGTCCGCTCGTCGATGGACTTCACTAGTGATGTCCTCTACAACTCCATGAGCAGTCAACTGTCGGCGCTGGCACGCTCCTCCTCCAGTCCGCACACCGGTGCTGCCGAGATCGTGCAGGTAGGCCTGCCAAACGCCGTCTGGAGACCAAGCGGCGGGTGTCCGCCTGGGCATCAGCAGCAGCAGCGACAGGCTGGAGTATCGCCGTCGGAATCCCTGCAGAGCTGCTCTCTACTTAATGCTGACGGCAGTGCAGCAAGCCCTGATATACAAGCAGATCATCAGATGACGTTGCTCCGGCAGCACCAGGACCCGCCACACCACCGCAACATGAGCACGCTGGCGGCACATGACCAGTCGGCACAGTCGAGAATCTCCGCGTCGCAATGTCCTCTTTCCTCGCCACCCATGTGCCCGAGGAATTTCCTGCGCGGTTCTGCGAGCGGCGGTTCTGGCGGCGCGGCAGCTTATAATCCAGATCTGGGCAGCCCGCTGGGTAGCCCGGCGGGCAGCCCGCACGGCAGCCTGCACTCCGACGTGGACACCGGGCCCGGATCGGCACCGTCCCGACCCGCCAGTCCCCGCACCAATGAGCAGACTCTGCTCGGCAGTCTGGGCACGCGCTACAGCGGACAGATTCCCCCGCCGCCACCCGGCTCTCCGCCACCACTAGAGCATGCACCGTCGTCGGGCAGACAGAGTTCAGGCGGCGTCAAGAAGGAGCAGGCCGCAGCCAGGTACTCAGTCGGGCTGGGACGTTGGCCATCGCCAGACAAACACCATCACCCGCCACCACCACCAGAAGCAGGAGTGCGAAATGAGCAGGCGAATAGCGGCGCCTCCGTCGTGGACAGGGATCAGACGGAGGAAGCCGCCCCAGCGCCACCCACGAGAACATACTCTCACAAGCGCCGCGCCAACAGGACAACGTCCCATCATGCAAAGACGTTCGGACGACACGCGGACATCGAGGGTGTCGGGGTCAAGCACAGCCAGTCGCTTGAGAAGACCATACCCCCACCACCACCTTTCAGTCCGCCAGCAGAGAGTGAAGAGGGCGAGCCATACTTGTCGGGTCAGAATGCGAACGACCAGCTGCGAAAGAAGGATGGAATGCACGAGAAATCCACTGACGGCCATTCCATAGCTTGGAACACTTTGTCGAGTGCGGCGGCAACGACGAGTGACATCGGCGGTGCCACTTCCGCAGTGATGGCAGTCGATGAAGACGACTACGGCATGCTGTACAGCACCAGCGAGCTGGTGGGTATGGGATTCACGGACAAAGCACCGCCGCCGCCACCGTTGATGCAACCTATCGGCGGTGGCGGTGGAAAGCATGCTCCGCTGCCACCACCGCCGCTGCCACCTGCCTCCTATCCGACAGCACGTCAGCAGGACAGCCTGGGCTCGGGAAAGAGTGCCGCGAGCGCTGCTGGCTTGGCGAGAATCAGCCTGCCCGGTGCAGTCGGCGAGAGTGCTTCGGCTGTCCACGGCAGCATGGCGGCAGTCCTGCCCGACGACGACGACGAGGAGGGCGTGTACGGCATGCTGTATGGCACGGCCGTTGAGCCAGCGCCCACGGCCAAGGCGAGGCGCGCCGAACTACGCAGCACCTTCTCGGTCGCCGAGACGTTCGGCAGCAGTAGTACGAAACTACCGAGTACCGGTGGCTGCGGGGCAGACGCAGAGCGCTGTTACCCGCACACGGCCGCTGCTGGCGCCAGTGTTCCCCCTACTTCGTCGCCATCTCTCTCACCGCTGAGGATGGGTGGTGGTGATTTCGACAGCGGTGGTGGTGGCGGCGAAGACCATTACAATATCTTAAATCGAGATCCCCCCGCTGGCAAGGCCGGTGCCAACAGACCCCCACTCTCACCACCCCCACCGTCCGCCCACGCCAGAGTACATCCTTCGCCACCGCCAGTAGCCAGGGCCAGTCGAGCATTCTTCCCCGGTGGCCATGCGTCGTCCCCGACGAAGGTGACCCGTGGCGTTGCCGACGGCAACCAACGCCAGCAGCGCCCCCAGCCAACGGCGAAGAGCAACACCGCATCGGCATTGTCGTCGTCAGGCGTACGCTGCAACGGCGGTGGTGGTTTTGGTGGTGGGGTGGAGAACGCCTGGCACAACACCGCGTCCACGCTGCACCACAGCCCTGCGTTCCGAGAGACCGCGTCCTCCGCCATGGCAACGTACGCCAAGCCGCCCGTGCGCACGGATCGTCGCAGTAGCGCCTGGGATAGAGAGCAGGTGGACAGCTTCGACTCGCAGCCAACGGCAGCGGTGGCTGGCTGGATGCTGGACGACGATGAGGAGGTCATCGACGACATGGACATGGGCTTTTGAGTTTTGACCCTGCTGGGAATCTTCGCACTGCTTTGCAAATGACCTACCTGCGTTGTCGGACCATGGGGCAAGCGAGCAAGAAGACTGCCATTTCGCGTGCACTGCAGCGGGCTAAGTGTCTTGCTCGATGACCGAATGAATGGTTTCTGGGCTGGTCGTGCGAGCAGAGACCTCTACCCACACTGCAGCCCGGCACCAATCTGGTGACTCGTTTGGTGGCGTCATTGATGACCTGGTCTGGGACGTCGTCAGTGAACGCTGTACAGTGCCATGCTGGATGAGCATACGGCAGTGTGTGTGTGTGTGTTTGTGTGTGTGTTTGTGTGTGTGTTTGTGTGTGTGTGTGTATGTGTGTGTTTCTGTGTGTGTATGTGTGTGTGTGTGTGTGTGTGTGTGTGTGTGTGTGTGTGTGTGTGTGTGTGTGTGGTCGTTTGCAGCGGTGGCATGCCCCCAATCTACTGTGGGAAATCCCCCATCTCGCCCTTGTCGTGGCACAGGCAGCATGTCGTATGCACAATGGCCTTGCTTCTTGAACTTGAAGCCTGCCATTCTGTCAATTATTGGTCTCTCTCTTCTTCTAACACACACACACACACTCACTCCCCCCCCTCCTCCATGCCTTGTTTCTCACCCACCGTGGACTATTGACTGGCTTCGTGGTAGCAAGTATTCACGCAAGTGTGTGCACACTTGCACCAATATTAGTATTATTTATTTATGTTTGTAGGCAAGACACGTTTGTGTATCAACAGCACACTATCAATACCAAGTAATGCAATGCTGCCTCGCATGCAGTGGTCAAACAATGCACGTGTTCATAATGTACAGTGACATACACTCCCAATCACGCTAATCTTTCGCACCCGCTCCTGCACGATTTATCAATGTTAGAGTTTTTTTTCTTTGCGGCTGTCCCTGCTCCCCGTTGGTTGGTTTGAGGCGTCACTTGCCAGCCCTGTCCCCAAGTATTAATACCCGTGAGTGTGTCACATCAAGACCCCCCCCCCCCCCGCACTGGGATGTTCTGATTTCATTAATATTAAAAAAATATCTCCCCTCAGTTCTCCACCGGAGCATGCACCCAGTCTCTCCTTCTCCATAACTTTTATTATTGCCTTGTACAGAATGATAATTGACAACAGCTCGACTTGCTGTCCCGCAACAATTCAGTTTCTCCTTGACATCTCGGGTGCATGGCGGAATGCACATGTAAATAGCGGCCAGTTATGCCGCTGTCTTCCATTCTTTTCTCCCTTTTCATATTTTTTTGCAGGCCTCCTCTGCCAGCATTCTGCACTGTCACGTGTACGTGTATAATGTTTCCGATTCTCTCCGACATGCATTACATCATGCATTACATCATGCATTTTACATCATGCAAGGACAAACACAATAATTATACTGTATTACAGGATAAACTGATAACGTTCCTCTTGCCAATACGGTAGGTTTCCAGAAAGCCCGAGAGTGTAAAAATGGAAGGAGGGAAACGAAAGTTGTGATCCAAAAAGCTTCCATAATATTTACGCCCATTGCGCAATGAATCCAATGATGTACTTTGTACGATAACATCCCGCACAGCCACCTGGGCTGGTCGTCTGGGGTGTTGACCAGTGCATTACTGATGCCAGTGTACTCGCATGCATTACTCATACCTTCCATATTTGGCAATGTGCACTCAATGGGCTTGTTTTGTAGCACACAAGCTTCCCCTCAAACACGATCATGATCAGCACATGCACACCACCCACCAGCACACACCTCAGACGTGCCCATCGCGGAAGCGATGATAGCGAACAGCTATGTTAGACATAGCAACTTGTGGTGGGATTACACCATTCAACAGCTTGCAAGGCTGATGAATTGACCGCGACTATAGCACACACACACCATTTGACCATTTCAATGATTTGACGCCCATCGCCGGAGGCGATGCTACGGCAGAAACCATAGCAGCTTGTACTGGGATTCAACTGCTTGCAAGGCTGAAGAATTGACCGCCACTATTCAGCCTGGTCTACACCACACCGCTATGAAGTGGCTTTGTCTGGCCAGTGAATCCCTATTTTTTGGTCTTTTTCATTTTTTTCCCCGCACACACACACACACAGTCCTAGGATCCTGTCCCCCGTGAATTCCGCAATTCCGTGGATTGCAGAATTTCCGCAGAATCCAGACTAGTACAGAAAATTCCGCGGAATATTGCAGAAAAGAGAGAAAAAACTGCTTTTTCTGGAAACCTTTGTTGTATTATTAATATTTTTGTATTTCACAGCAAAACCCACCTACAAGTAGTACCTCTGCTTGTGACTTTTAAAATAAACCAACTTGCAAGGTGTTTGGAGTTTTCATTTTTTTTGGACCAGGATTTCGCATAATTTTTTTATTTTTTATATAGGGAGAACAAACTTCGGTGGGGTCGCGGAAATTCAATATGTTTTTAGTATTTCTTACGCTCATTTCCCTTGCAGAATTGCCGCAAAATTTGGAAGGATTTGCAGAATCAGCGCAGAATTTACTGTTTACAGCCGCAGAATTCTGCACAGCATTTCTGAAAACCCGGTCGCAATCAGAACGGCCACAACGTGCGTCATGATGAGATTTCTCATAATTTAAAAAAATAACTAAAATCAGCAAAACCCCAACTCCCTGCGCCTGGCCGGCACTGCCCTTGGCCTGGTCACGTGACAGAAAGCAATAACCATGGCAACTGAGACAGTGGCAGGGCTAGGGAGAGGGTCTGAAAAAAGCATTTCGATGATCTACACATTTACAGAGACTGCAAATCACATGCCCAAATAGATAGCACCAACGCACATAGGAAATAGCTACGAAAAAAAAAAGAGAGAGAGAGAAAGGAATCGATGCACGGCACCACCAGTGGTTGCCGGCGTCGAAGACCATAATGCTGCATCGCCAGCGAATCTATGTATCCAGGGACAACGAAAGCAACAGTCCGAGGTGCGTGCGTGCGTGTGTTTGTGTGTGTGTGTGGGGGGGGGGGGGGGGTAGGTGTGTGTGTGTGCGTTTGTGTGTGTGTGTGTATGCATGCACAGCTCCTTACAACAAGCCTGAGCTGGCCCGGGTGACATGCTCACGCAACTGATGCCATCAAGGTTCACGCCACTCACAATGGCGTTCAAGACGTCATCGGCTGGTGAGGTCACGGCGTGTGAGCAAGCTGCGCGGAGCCGTGTGGCAGCAGTGAGAGCGGGGAAAGTACAAATGTGACGGCTAAAAAACTACTACTAGAGTGTGTAGAGCAGGGGAACTAGTCTATTTGTCGCAGCATGGCCCGACTGGTGTCCATGTACTAGAACTACTTCAGTAACTGCAACACAGCACAGCATACAACCAGGCAACAGCAGCAGCGGCATAGCATCACGGCATTGATAACAGCAATAAACACAACAATGGCGGTACTGCTAGGAGCCTATGTAGAGGCGACGGCGGGGTCGGCTTCATCTATAGCTAGCTGCTGCAGGAATGGGCATGTGAGCAGCAGAGAGGGTGCATGTGTGTGGGTGGTGGGGAGAGAGGGAGAGAGAGAGAGAGAGAGAGAGAGAGAGAGAGAGAGAGAGAGAGAGAGAGAGAGAGAGAGAGAGAGAGAGAGAGAGAGAAGAGAGAGAGAGAGAACTTGGCTTCCAAGCAATACACCCACCCACCCCACGCACACACACACGCACACGCACACATACACGCACACACACACACACACACACACACACACACACACACACACACACACACACACACACACACACTTGTACACACCCGCACAAAAGAAACATACATCTCTCGCTCTATATCACGCTCACACACTCGTGCTCTGCGGAGACGGGGATCTAGTTCTGCCGTGGTCACTCGAGCTAGTGGTCGTGGCCTGCGGCTGAGTGTTGCTCTCCAGCCGCTCAAACTCTACGCTGCCGTCCGTCATGGCCCCGGTGAGGCGCGCGATAAACTTGGGCATGTGAGGACTACGACGGGGTGACTGCTGCGTCACCGTGTGAGCGGGCGTCAGCAGTGGTGATGTGTCGTCAGCGTCCAGCATTCCCACGCCCGGCGAACTGGTCTGCCTCGACAACGCCGCCGCGGTGGGTGCCGTGGCGCCGGCAGCCTGGAAGGTCACGCTGGGACCACCAGCAGCAGCAGCGGCATGGCCAGCTCCAGCTCTGCCGTCTCCATGGCCCGGCTTGTCGGCTAACCGCGACCGTACGTTGGTGTTGCTGCTGCTGCTCGCAAGCGGGGACGGGGCGATGGCCATGTCGGACGAGGTGCGCTGCGACGACGAGTCGCCCGTGCTCGCCAAGGTCATGTGACACGCCCGCTGGTACATGTCAGCGCTGATCTGAATAGGCATGCATGCGAACACATACGTACACACACACGCATGCGCACACACGCACACACACACGCACGCCCACACACACACACACACGCATGCACACACACGCACGCCCCCCCCCCCCCCCCCCACACACACGCATGCGCACACACGCACACGCATGCACATAGAAAGGGCATTAGTATGAGTCACACGCTCTTGGGAACTTCTTGTAGTCTTGGTAACACATCTAGTACACTATAGCATGCGCTCTTACAGAAGAAAAATCGAAGGTATTTGTAGTATTTTTATTCCGTAGAAGACAATGCCAGGGCTAGGCTTCTATTCACATCAGGCTTCTATTCACGTCAGCAAGAGTACATAACCCCAAGAGTGTGCAACTCCAGCTATGGGGTCTGCGACGGCAGAACTTCACATCACGTGATGAACCCGTACACATTATTTGCACTCTGTGCATGATAGATACAGGGTTGTACGCAGCCCAGCTTTGGGTACAACTCTCTTGTGGTCACTTTGCACTGTTTGCCAGCATAACCTTTTGAACCATGTCACGTGATGTGAAGTTCTGCCGTTGCAGCACAGCATAGAGGTTGTGCAGGCAGTTGCACACTCTTGGGGTTATGTACTCTTGACGCCAGATATTTCTACGTGTGTCGACACTAAATCCAGGTGTCTGTGCCGACAGTGTATCTTGAAAAATCTGGCTTGCATTCAAAACAGGTTTCTGTACGAGACAGGCTACAATACAAGACACCACAGCAAAATACAAACAGCGACTATGTTCAGCGCGTACCTTGATGAAGGTGAGGTCAGTGAGCGCGCGCACAGTGAAGTCCGGCGTGAACACACCCTTCCTCTCCAGCGCCTCCACGCCAAACGAGTCGAACGGGCCCTTCTCGAAGGTGAAATTGTGCACACGCACCTCCACCGTCCCCTCCAAAATCACGATGAACTTGTCCGACGGCTCGCCGGCCGTGTACAGGACCTGCCGCGAGCGGTTCATCGTTCCCGTGCGCTCCGTCGCCCCTGACGACGACAGGGAGAGCGCCGGTGATCCGCCGCCGCCCCCGCCGTCGCTATGGTTACGCGAGCGCAGGTACTGCACAGTGTCCTTGGATTCGGCTACCGTGGTCCCCACGCGCACCGTGCAGATGGACTTGTGGCTGCCCAGCAGGCGACCTAGCTTGTCGTCGCTGACCTGCGCAGAGCTGAAGTACTTGTCGAAATCTAAACAACGAACACAACAACGACGACGACAAACAACAACCGTGAGAATAAAGATTTGAAACAACAACAACAACAACAACAACAACAACAACAACAACAACTACCACCACAACGACAACAATAGCATCAGGATCACCATCATCATCAGCAGCAGCAGCATCAGCAGCAGCAACACTCTGGAGATGGCTGTCCGTCCCTGAGGGTCGACGGGAATCAGGACTCCAAGGTATGTCCGGAACCCCCGGGAGACGGGCTTGAACCCCCCCCCCCCCCCCCATGTGCACAGCGGCCAATGCAGAATTAGGCCTGCAACGTCGCCACGTACCATTGCGTAGGAATGTGTGCGCGGCCATCAGCAGGTTCTTGGACACGTTGACACCATCAGCCTCGTCCAGCATAGGCACCTGGGCAAAGCACACGCCATCAGCAGCAACAGCATGCAGCAGAGAACAGAACAACAAATTTAAAAAAATCACATTTCACGTTAGATTCGGTTGAAGGCCGAGTTTTCCGCATTCGTAGGAGCGCCACCGCCCTCTATAACAGAACAGAACAACAGGGATGAGAGCAGACTCCACTGCATCCATTTACACATTCGGGCATCTCAACACTCAAAACATAGTCTTTTGCCGCATACGTCATCAACTGTTCACTAACAGTTGATGACGTTGAACAGCTGATGACGCAAGCAGCAAATACACTGACTGTACTGTGGTTGTGAGTTGAGGCACCCTAATGAGAATTACACACGATGAAATAAATAACAAGGCATTTACGTACATGCCTACACACGTACCTCCACCTTACACGTGGGTACATGCACGCACAAAGCCTCACGCACACCTTCACCGACCCACTCAGCAGAAATTACATCCACCAGCCATTCCAAATTATACTTATCCACTCTCCCACCATTACACACACCCAGACACCCACACCCACATCCAGACACACACATACACGCGCGCACACACCCCCCCCCCCCCCCCCCCCCCTCCCCACCCCCCCCCCCCCCCCACACACACACATCAGCACAGCCTACCTCCACATCAGCATTCTCCCGGGTTTCCTCTGCACCGGTTCCTTGGTAATGTTATCACGCACAATATCAGTCTCATCAACAATTTCCGTTTTGATGATTTCTTCAATAATGTCCTCTAGTGTCACAATGCCTGCACAACAACAACAACAACAACAGCCGATAAACTCTTCATTAAAAAAAATTTCACGGGTCCCACCGAGTTTTCCACATCCGCAGGAACGCCACCACCCTCTTGGATCAAGGCGCAGGTGCAGCTCTTCATTAGCATGGCTACTATTTTAGCACGCCACAAAATTTAGATATCTCTTTATCCGATCCCCCGTACCTGTGTTTCTTCTTCTCGTATTGGCCACAGGCCATCGTGAGAATATAAGGTTTCAAACAGCAGCAGCAACATCAAGAACAACCGCAGCAGCAACATCAAGAGAATGAAGATGCGAAAAACCAAAGTCGCTACTGCCACAACCAGAATCAGAAAAATAAGAAAGGGAGAGAGAGAGAGAGAGAGAGAGAGAGAGAGAGAGAGAGAGAGAGAGAGAGAGAGAGAGAGAGAGAGAGAGAGAAAGGGAGAGAGAGAGAGAGAGAGAGAGAGAGAGAGAGAGAGAGAGAAAGGGAGAGAGAGAGAGAGAGAGAGAGAGAGAGAGAGAGAGAGAAAGGGAGAGAGAGAGAGAGAGAGAGAGAGAGAGAGAGAGAGAGAGAGAGAGAGAGAGAGAGAGAGAGAGAGAGAGAGAGAGAGAGAGACACACACACACACACACACACAGACAAAGTAAGACAGACACACTCACCGACAGTGACATAGTATGGGTCTCCTTCACAATCGTTGATAAGACGCTGGACCAGTGACATGTGTGACACGCCGCTCTTAAACTGCTCCAGCATGACATCCAGCTTGGTGTCTTGCACAGTGCGTAAAACCTGCAACAACAATCGTGACAACACAACACAGCGGCATGAGAACACAGTAAAAAAACTGTCAAGGCAACCACTCTGATAGGAGAAGCTCCTGTCCCACAGGGGGACCAGTACAACACGGACAAAGGAGTGGTATTCGCAGTAGGGCTGCAATGGGTAGGGGTTTGGTCGCGTAACAACTTTGGGTACCGAATTTCCCCGAATATAAGTCGCACCTTTTTACATTAAAATTCAAGGGTAAAAAAGGGGGTGCGACTTACAATCGAGCGTGACTTACAACTGAAGTCGATATATCAAATCAATATTGCTCAAACCTGAAAATGGGGGTGCGACTTATAAACGGGGAAATACGGTATTTCTATCCGGGTAGCACGGCTACCCTATCGGGTATTTTTTAAACATCGTTTGTACAGTGAGTGTGCTGCTGCACTCGCGCTACATAGAAAGTGTACAGTAAGCGCGTAGCCGTGCTTTTTACATGCACAGTTGCAACAAGTACCGTACTCCAACTACCCGATCGGGTTCTCAGCAACCACCTGCACACGGGGATCTGGATTTGAAGGTCCCGAGAGAGGTCGAGCAAGACAGGCTTCAACGCACAATCATGTGGAGAAAGACAGCGCGCTTGCTGAGCAAGCAGCAAAGAATGGCAGCAGCATCGCCCGCAGCTGTTGAAACGAATACGCTCTGGACATCAACTCCAAAAAAGCTGCCTAAGCTGGTTTGTTCAATCTCAAGACATGCGCACCAGAAACTCTCTCCACTTCCCTATTGGGAGGTCTGCCTCTATGAAAACATCTCCTCTGCTCCTTGCTTACCGCCACTGGTCTCTCCTCCCACTAAATCTAAAATTCTGCCAATGTTACAATACATTCACACAGCTACTGCAGAATGCAACATACTAGTTGATATCCAGCCCTGCCCTAGCTCCCACGCACTTCTCTTACTTTTCAGTCCCCTTTCATTCTTTTCTTTCTCCCCTCAACAACAGAAGCAGCAGCAGCAGCAGCAGCAGCAGCAGCAAGCACATAAGCAGCATCAACAACAGCAGTAGCAGCGGCCACAGCAGCAGCACCGACAGCAGAAGCGGCCACAGCAGCAGTAGCAGTAGCAGCAGCAGCAACAGCAGCAACAGCAGCACCAGTAGCAGCACCAGTAGCAGCACCAACAACAGCACCAACAACAGCAGCAGCATCAACAGAAGCAGCAGCAGGATCAGGAACAGCATCAGCAGCAGCAGCAAGCCCAGCAGCAGCAGCAACAGCAGCAAGCACAGCGGCAGCATCAACAACAACAGCAGTAGCAGCGGCTGCAGCAGCAGAAACAGCATCAACAACAACAGCAGCGATAGCAGAAGCAGCGACAGCAGCAGCAGCAACAGCTGCAGCAGCAAGCACAGCAGCAACAGCAACAGCAGCAGCAGCAGCAACAGCAGCAGCAACAGCAGCAAGCCCAGCAGCAGCAACAGCAGCAAGCCCAGCAGCAACAGCAGCAGCAACAGCAACAGCAGCAGTGTTGTACTGTGTCAGACACTTACAGCATGTTTGTACTGCTTCACAATGCGAGACACAGGCCAGTTCTCATCCGGGTCCACAAACATCAAGTCCTTCACAAATAGCACGCCCATGATGTCACTCTCGTCTCCATGGCAGTACACTGGTATGCGCGAGTGACCCTTTTTCTGCATACACACACATGCACATGCACACACACACACACACATACACACACATCAGGTGCAAGGGAAACATGCAACACATAGACGGACATGTACACGTGCACGTACACACACAGACGCACACACACATACACACACACACGTACACACACACAGACGCACGCACGGAAACCAGCATGGCTGTATACAGCTTCAGACTTTTCCGTTCGCACCTTTCCCTTCAGAAACACACAAACTGGGCTTCGCATCCGCAGGCCACCACTACGCCTGTACACTAGCATACGAGGAAACGCTGTTTCATTAGTCGCCGTAACGGCAGCTCACCTGGATCATGCGGAGCGTGTCGAAGTTTAAGACGGTGTTATCGGCGAGCAGGAACATGTCAGCCTTGGGAGTCATGACTTCCGCTATGGTCTTGTTCTTAAACTGTAGCACTCCAGCCAACATCTCTAGTTCATCCTGGTGGAAAGAGGAACACGACACGGCCATCGCAGCAGCACGTGCACAGACACAAGTACACATACACACACACGCGCGCGCGCACACACAAGCAGCCACACATGCACACGCGGAAGCAAACGAGCATAGCGACATCCGACAATTCAGTAGTGAACAGAGCAGATACCGTATTTCACCGGTTATAAGTCGACCCCGGCTATCGGTCGACTCCTGAATCCGGAGGTCATGTTTTTGGCTTTTAAGTTTCACGCAAGACACAGACACAGACACACACACACAGAACACACACACAGGGACACACACACACAGGGACACAAACGAAAGAAACCCCTTACCTCAGCCATATCATGGTGATCACGCGTCACTTGCACCAACTTTATGAGCTCCTCGCGTTTAAACACACGACCAATCTCCCTTCCCAAGATCCGATCCAAAATCTTAGGAAACAAGAAACAACCACAGCAAAAAAACATGTGAAGGGCTCCAATTCAAAACGAGATAAATCCATTTTGTGGAAATTTCAGGAAGTGCATTTTTTCATTTGTTCTTTTTCGGTCTGCACTGCAGCATCAATGACTTTTGTCGCGTTTAGCAGAAGAACACAAACTTCAGGCATCATTTTGACTGGGATGCATCGCGTTTCGACCCGTAAAACTGACACACAGACGTCTGTGGGGTGAAAACGAATTCTTTCGTGACAAAAAAAACCACAAAAGCTCCGGTTTGGTCTTTATCGCGTTTCGAATTGGAGCCCTTCATGTACATTCAGGGTGATAAAGGAGACTAGTAACTTGACCAAGGGGACCACTGGAATCAAGACCAATGACTGCAGGGATGAATTTATCCTGTATCGCATCGCAGTTTGCGATGCAAAATCGATCTACTGCTACTCAAAAGTCACCGTGACTCGCAGAAAATTGCGATGCATACACACTATCCATGCCTAGCCTGTGCTGTCATGTAACATGCATACAGTACGGTGTATGGGGTGCAGACACTCTCAATCTGCGTGCATATGTACGCTTCAGTCGGTTTTTTTGCAAATGGGCTTTCGGCATCACTCTCAAGAAGGACAATGTGGTAAACACCCTACCTTCAAAGAAAAAATGCTAATCAAAACCAAAGACTGCTACACAATTGTGATTTCGTATAGGAGAAACTGCTATGCAAAAATATGACAGTAAATTCATCCCTGGACTGCCATGTCCAGGTGAACGCCATGCCACAAGAGCACCCATTGCACACACAGGGACCAACGTTATGCCTGCCTTGAACACCCATTGCACACACACAGGAACCAAGCTCATGCCAGTCAACACCCATTGCACACACAGATCAAGGTCATGCCCGGATTGAACACCCATTGCACACACACACACACACACACACACACACAGGTCAAGGTCATGCAAGCCTTGAACACCCATTACACTCACAGGGACCTAGGTCATGCCTGCCTTGAGCACCCGAGATAAGAAGACTGCAGAAACTCACTCACGAGATGGGAATGGTTAGCGGGAAAGAAAGTCACGACCATGACCTTTGGGGGAAGTGCGCGAGATCGAAAGGAGGGGAGAGAGAGAGAGAGAGAGAGAGAGAGAGAGAGAGAGAGAGAGAGAGAGAGAGATAAGAAGATTGCAACTCACCCAAGAGATGGGCATGGCTAGCGGGAAAGTGACGATCATGAAGAAGCGCGTCAGCCATATGGTCTTGGCCCCGACGGCCAGGCCATAGCGCGAGCAGACGCTCTGCGGGACAATCTCGCCGAGGACGACAATACCTCCGGACGAAGCTATCACGGCAACCAATCCGGAGCCAGTCAACGAGTCCAGCAGGTTTGTTAACGTTCTGTGAACAACAGCAGCAGCAGAAGCAGCATACACAACGAATATTAAATCTCCAGTGCACATTGCCAAATATGCATTGTATGAGTACATTGCATGTGAGTATGCTGGGACCAGCAATGCACTGTTCAACAGCCCACAAGACCATGCCCAGGTGGCGGTGTGGGGTATTTAGAGAGAGTGTGTCGACACCAGATAAAACCGCAGGTAATGAGTGGAAATATCATGACTTTCCGCGCCTCAGATCCGAGCCACCCTTGTGCACTATTTTTGTCCCCTTGATTTTTTTCATGGTGTTTTTGACCGAAATCTCCAATTTCCGAAGAGAAATGAGGCTGTGCAGCAGGAAATTGTCCAAATACCCCCAACTATATCTTTTTTTCCTGCTCAGTAGGGGTGTGGCTTGGTGCTGAAGATGCAAAACAGGGAAATGTTCGTACACATTTTGTTTGTTTAAAATTCATCACGTTAACAATGGGACTTTCGAGAGAGAAATTCACCGTCTGGGAAAGGTTATGAACGATTGCAGTGGTTGAAAAGGCTGGTATTTGTTATGTACAATAGTTAGTCTGTACAAGAGGCCTGCCAGCAGGAACTAGAGCCCGATGGCTATGCAAAGCTATCTAAGAGTGCGTTTGGTTGGTACGATCTAGAACAGGATCGAACAGCTGGTGCACATGGAGCAGCCTCATGCCAACCAAACGGTACTCCAGAAACAGAGCATATTTTGTGAAAAATATGCTGAACTTGGTGCATTCTTCAAAATACTAACGCTGCTCTTTTCTCTCCGAAATTCAACACTTGCAAGCCAGATATGAAAGAAAGAAA
>NC_088653.1:11653172-11680672 GCF_964019385.1 Sycon ciliatum
GCCGTCAATTCATCAGCCTTTCAAGCTGTTGATTGGTGTAATTGTAATCCCAGCATAAGTTGCTATGTCTAACGTAGCTTGTTCGCTATCATCGCTTCAGCGATGGACAGGTGGAAGTGTTTGTGTGTGTTTGAATGAGGATTAGTCTTGTTGTCTTCGGCATCTCTCCATGTATGCTTGGAAAAAGAAATGACGTTTTGTTGGTGGGGTGTCTGGGGATTCTCTTCCTGTATGGGTCTCTGGAAAATATCGGATTTTTGCGAAATATTTGTTTGACTTCTCTGTAGGGTCTATTTTCTTAGGTAGCTTTGCATAGCCATCGGGCTCTAGTTCCTGCTGGCAGGCCTCTTGTACAGACTAACTATTGTACATAACAAATTCCAGCCATTTCAACCACTGCTATCGTTCATAACCTTTCCCAGACGGTGAATTTCTCTCTCGAAAGTCCCATTGTTAACGTGATGAATTTTAAACAAACAAAATGTGTACGAACATTTCCCTGTTTTGCATCTTCAGCACCAAGCCACACCCCTACTGAGCAGGAAAAAAAGATATAGTTGGGGGTATTTGGACAATTTCCTGCTGCACAGCCTCATTTCTCTTCGGAAATTGGAGATTTCGGTCAAAAACACCATGAAAAAATCAAGGGGACAAAAATAGTGCACAAGGGTGGCTCGGATCTGAGGCGCGGAAAGTCATGATATTTCCACTCATTACCTGCGGTTTTATCTGGTGTCGACACACTCTCTCTAAATACCCCACACCGCCACCTGGGCATGGTCGTGTGGGCTGTTGAACAGTGCATTGCTGGTCCCAGCATACTCACATGCAATGTACTCATACAATGCATATTTGGCAATGTGCACTGGAGATTAAATATTCGTTGTGTATGCTGCTTCTGCTGCTGCTGTTGTTCACAGAACGTTAACAAACCTGCTGGACTCGTTGACTGGCTCCGGATTGGTTGCCGTGATAGCTTCGTCCGGAGGTATTGTCGTCCTCGGCGAGATTGTCCCGCAGAGCTTCTGCTCGCGCTATGGCCTGGCCGTCGGGGCCAAGACCATATGGCTGACGCGCTTCTTCATGATCGTCACTTTCCCGCTAGCCATGCCCATCTCTTGGGTGAGTTGCAATCTTCTTATCTCTCTCTCTCTCTCTCTCTCTCTCTCTCTCTCCCCTCCTTTCGATCTCGCGCACTTCCCCCAAAGGTCATGGTCGTGACTTTCTTTCCCGCTAACCATTCCCATCTCGTGAGTGAGTTTCTTCAGTCTTCTTATCTCGGGTGCTCAAGGCAGGCATGACCTAGGTCCCTGTGAGTGTAATGGGTGTTCAAGGCTTGCATGACCTTGACCTGTGTGTGTGTGTGTGTGTGTGCAATGGGTGTTCAATCCGGGCATGACCTTGATCTGTGTGTGCAATGGGTGTTCAAGACTGGCATGAGCTTGGTTCCTGTGTGTGTGCAATGGGTGTTCAAGGCAGGCATAACGTTGGTCCCTGTGTGTGCAATGGGTGCTCTTGTGGCATGGCGTTCACCTGGACATGGCAGTCATTGGTCTTGATTCCAGTGGTCCCCTTGGTCAAGTTACTAGTCTCCTTAATCACGCTGAATGTACATGAAGGGCTCCAATTCAAAACGCGATAAAGACCAAACCGGAGCTTTTGCGGTTTTTTTGTCACGAAAGAATTCGTTTTCACCCCACGGACGTCTGTGTGTCGGTTTTACGGGTCAAAACGCGATGCATCCCTGTAAAAATGATTCCTGAAGTTTGTGTTCTTCTGCTAAACGCGACAAAAGTCATTGATGCTGCATTGCAGACTGAAAAAGAACAAATGAAAAAATGCACTCCCTGAAATTTCCACAAAAATGGATCTATCTTGTTCGTTTTGAATTGGAGCGCTTCACATGTTTTTTGCTGTGGTTGTTTCTTGTTTCCTAAGATTTTGGATCGGTTCTTGGGAAGGGAGATTGGTCGTGTGTTAAACCGCGAGGAGCTCATTACGTATTTGCAAGTGACGCGTGATCACCATGATATGGCTGAGGTAAGGGGTTCTTGATCTGCTTTCGTTTGTGTCCCTGTGTGTGTGTGTGTGTGTGTGTGTGTCTGTGTGTCTGTGTGTCTGTGTCTTGCGTGAAACTTAAAAACCAAAAATATGACCTCCGGAGTCAGGAGTCGACCGATAGCCGGGGTCGACTTATAACCGGTGAAATACGGTATCTGCTCTGTTCACTACTGAATTGTAGGATGTCGCTATGCTCGTTTGCTTCCGTGTGTGTGTGTGCGCGCGTGTGTGTGTGTACTTGTGTATGTGTGCGTGCTGCTGCGATGGCCGTGTCGTGTTCCTCTTTCCACCAGGATGAAGTAGAGATGTTAGAAGGAGTGCTAGCGTTTAAGAAGAAGACCATAGCGGAAGTCATGACTCCCAAGGCTAAGATGTTCCTGCTCGCCGATAACACCGTCTTAAACGGCAAGACGCTCCGCTTGATCCAGGTGAGCTGCCGTTACGGCGACTAATGAAACAGTGTTTCCTCGTATGCTAGTGTACAGGCGTAGTGGTGGCCTGCGGATGCGAAGCACAGCTTGTGAGTTTCTGAAGGGAAAGGTGCGAACGGAAAAAGTCTGAAGCTGCATACAGTCATGCTGGTTTCCGTGCGTGCGTCTGTGTGTGTGTGTGTGTCTGTGTGTGTGTGTGTGTGTGTGTGTGTATGCAGAAAAAGGGTCACTCGCGCATACCAGTGTACCGCCATACAGACAAGAGCGAAGTCATAGGCATGCTATTTGTGAAGGACTTGATTTTTGTGGACCCGAAAGACAACTGTCCTGTGTCTAGCATTATGAAGCCATACAAACTTGAGGTAAGTGTATGATACAGTACAACAATGCTGCTGCTGTTGCTGTTGCTGCTGGGCTTGCTGCTGCTGCTGTTGCTGCTGTTGCTGCTGCTGTTGCTGCTGTGCTTGCAACTGTTGATGCTGCTTCTGTTGATTCTGCTGCTGCTGCTGTTGATGCTGTTTCTGTTGATGCTGCTGATGCTGATGCTGCTACTGCTGTTGTTGTTGCTGCTGCTGCTACTGCTTCTGCTGCTCTGGCTGCTGCTGCTGCTGATGCCAGTACTAATGTCGGCGATGAGCGTTTTGTTTTTTTCCCCGACTAGATCCATCATGCGGCCGGGAGTTTTGAGTTTGTTTGTTTGTTTGTATACTTTATTTGAATTCGCAAATCCAAACGAGCACAAATGCTCAATGACAAGGCAGCGAATATGTTATTATGTTACAGGGAAAAGAGGGTTGGGGAGAAAATAAGGAGAAAAAGAGAGAATGGTAGATATCTCAATGAAGAGCGAAGCGTTATCAAACTACAAGTAAGCCAGCGAACGATAAGTCGATAGTTCTGTAACCCGCCTAATAAACTAAGTACTTTTTTTTCAGGCGTGCAGTGGACTGTCATTAAAACAGAAACAGAAAAATAATAATAAGGCACCCATTTTGTTTGTCCAGGGGATGGCCCACGCCTGGTAAAGAGAATAAATAGAGAAAATAAAATAAAATAAAAAAATAAAATAAAATAAAAAACAAACAAAGTACTAACAGTTACTGCTAACGAGAGTACTTGCTACTAACATCGGGAGGATGAAAGGCCCAACCCTGCCCTGCCAGTTACGGAATTACGGGGGTGGCCATGGCAAATAATAATGGTAAACAGTGAAAATCAATCACAGACAGGAAGCTGTCTCAGGGCAAGTTTCTAATCATAACATCAGGAAGATCGGAGTGTATACGGTACGACAGCAGCTTTGAAGCTGCTGAGAGACGACAGTACTCTGACTGCATCCGGTAGGACGTTCCAAAGGGCACTACCTCGGGAGGCAGGGCGAGATCGTCCGGCGCGGGTTCGCGTAGCTGGTAGACGGAGCCCCAGGGCGAGATCCAGGCGCGTCCTACGATCCGAGTTGATGTCCGGAACGTGTTCGTTTCAACAGCTGCGGGCGATGCTGCTGCCATTTCTTGCTGCTTGCTCAGCAAGCGCGTTGTCTTTCTCCACATGATTGTGCGTTGAAGCCTGTCTTGCTCGACCTCTCTCGGGACCTTCAAATCCAGACCCCTGTGTGCAGGTGGTTGCTGAGAACCCGATCGGGTAGTTGGAGTCGGTACTGCAACTGTGCACGTAAAAAAAACCGGCTACGTGCTAACTGTACACTTTCTATGTAGCGCAAGTGCACCCTCACTGTACAAACGATGTTTAAAAAATACCCGATAGAGTAGCCGTGCTACCCGGATAGAAATACCGTATTTCCCCGTTTATAAGTCACACTCTATTATACGTCGCATCCCCATTTTCAGGTTTGAGCAATATTGATTTGATATATTGACTTCAGTAGTAAGTCTCGCTCGGTTGAAAGTTGCACCCCTTTTTTGTCCTTGAATTTTAGTGTAAAAAGGTGCGACTTACATTCGGGGAAATTTGGTACCCAAAGTCGTTACGCGACCAAACCCTTGCCCATTGAAACCCTACTGGGAAAACCACTCCTTTGTCCATGTTGTAGTGGTCCCCCTGTGGGACAGGAGCTTCTCCTATCAGAGTGCTTGCCTTGACAGTTTTTTTACTGTGTTCTCATGCCGCTGTGTTGTGTTGTTGCACGATCCTTGTTGCAGGATTTATCCATTCCGGAAGACACCAAGCTGGATGTCATGTACGAGGCGTTTAGGAGCGGCGTGTCACATATGGCACTGGTCCATCGTCTTAACAACGATTGTGAACGAAACTCGTACCCTGCCATTGTCGGTAAGTGCGTGTCTGTGTGTCTGTGTATGTGTGTGTGTGTGTCCCTCTCTCTCTCTCTTTCTCTCTCTCTCTCTCTCTCTCTCTCTCTCTCTCTCTCTCTCTCTCTCTCTCTCTCTCTTTTCTCTCTCTCTCTCACATGCGTGCGCTCTCTCTCTCTCTCTCTCTCTCTCTCTCTCTCTCTCTCTCTCTCTCTCTCTCTCTCTTTCTTATTTTTCTGGTTCTGGTTGTGGCAGTAGCGACTTTGGTTTGTCGAATCTTCATTCTCTTGTTGTTGCTGCTGCCACTGCTGCTGTTGTTCTTGATGTTGCTGCTGCTGTTTGAAGCCTTATATTCTCACAATGGCCTGTTGCCAATATGAGAAGAAGAAACACAGGTATGGGGATCGGATAAAGAGATATCTAAATTTTGCGGCGTGCTAAAATAGTAGCCATGCTAATGAAGAGCTGCACCTGCGCCTTGACCCAAGAGGGTGGTGGCGTTCCTGCGGATGTGGAAAACTCGGCGGGAACCGTGACATTTTTTTATGAAGAGTTTATTGGTTGTTGTTGTTGTTGTGCAGGGATTGTGACACTAGAGGACATTATGAAAGTAATCATCAAAACGGAAATTGTTGAGGAGACTTCTAATGTGCGTCACCGTGATAACATAACCAAGGAACCGGTACAGAGGAAACCCGGGGAGAATGCGGATGTGGAGGTAGGCTGTGCTGATGTGTGTGTGTGTGTGTGCGCGCGCGCGTGCGCGCGTGTCTGTGTGTGTGTGTCTGGGTGTGGGTGTCTGTGTGGGTGTAATGGTGGGAGAGTGGATAGGTATAATTTGGAATGGCTGGTGGATGTAATTCCTGCTGAGTGGGTCGGTGAAGGTGTGCGTGAGGCTTTGTGCGTGCATGTACCCACGTGTATTAGGTGGAGGTACGTGTGTAGGCATGTACGTATATGCCTTGTTATTTATTTCATCGTGTGTGATTCTCATTAGGGTGCCTCAACTCACAAACACAGTACAGTCAGTGTATTTGCTGCTTGCGTCATCAGCTGTTCAACGTCATCAACTGTTAGTGAACAGTTGATGACGTATGCGGCAAAGACACTATGTTTTGAGGGTTTGAGTTGAGATACCCGAATGTGTAAATGGATGCAGTGGAGTCTGCTCTCATCTCTGTTGTTCTGTTCTGTTATAGAGGGCGGCGGAAAACTCGGCCTTCAGACGAGTCTACCGTGAAATGTGATTTTTTTTAAATTTGTTGATCTGTTCTCTGCTGCATGCTGTTGCTGCTGATGGCGTGTGCTTTTCCCAGGTACCTATGCTGGACGAGGCTGAAGGTGTCAACGTGTCCAAGAACCCGCTGATGGCCGCGCACACACTCCTAGGCAATAGTACGTGGCCACGTTGCGGGCCTAATTCTGCATTGGCCACTGTGCACATTGGGGGGGGGGGGGGGTCGAGCCCGTCTCGGGGAGGTTCCGGCCATACCGTGGAGTCCCGATTCCCGGCACCCCTCAGGGACGGACAGCCATCTCCAGAGTGTTGCTTTTCTTTTTGCTGCTGATGATGCTGCTGCTGCTGCTGCTGATGATGATGATCTATATGAATTTTGATGTGTTGCGTTTTTGCTTGCCCGTACAAGAGGCTGTTCAAATGATGATGATGCTGCTGCTGCTGATGATGCTATTGTTGTTGTTGTTGTTGTTGTTGTTGTTGTTGTTGTTGTTGTTGTTGTTGTTGTTGTTGTTGTTGTTGTTGTTGTTGTTGTTGTTGTTGTTGTTGTTGTTGTTGTTGTTGTTGTTGTTGTTGTTGACTTCTTTATTCCCACGATGGCACCATCGCTAATAAGAGATAAATTTATGAGAAGGTGAGATTGTGGGTTAAACAGTTGGAAAGTGATTTACATCACTTTGAACTTTACAAGTATGGGAGAGGGTGAGCGCTGCAGGAGCAGATTGAGTTAATCAGCAGTGAGCAGATTTCTTGTTTGAAAGCAGGTCGGGAGGAGACGTCACGAATGCTAGCAGGGAGGGCATTGTAGTATTCTAGGGACTTGTACAGTGGGGAGTCTTAACAGCGATCGGTTCTGGAGGGTGGGAGGTGCCAAGTGCGTGCGTGTCGAAGGCTGTACTGGGCCGTAACTTGAGCGGGGGTGTTGAGCAAGCGTATGTGTTGTGGGGCATATTGGTATTTTATGGAGTGAGCAAGAAGGGTGAGCTTCACTTTGCGGCGAGAGAACATTGTCGGCCATTTGAGCCGATGGAGCAGTGTTGAATGATCCAGAGGAGTGTAGAGGGTGAGACGGAGGCAGATTCTGGCCGCCTTGCGCTGGATTCGCTCAAGACGGTCAAGGGCTGCGATTGAGAGCGGGATGACAGCAATGCATGCATATTCAATTATAGGCAGGATATACGTTTTGTAAATGAGAGAGAGTGATTTAGTGTGTAGAGTTGATTTGAGCCTAAAGAGAATATTAAAAGATTTTACAGCTTTCTTTAGCACAAAGTCAAGGTGGGCTGACCATCTTAGGTCGTGCTGAAAGATGATGCCGAGGTGACGATGTTGTGTTACTGTTTCTAGTAGGGTTTGGCCAAGTTTTATTTCGGGTAGTCGTGGTGGGGGTCGGTTAGCATGGTAGAACGGGAGGATGACGGTTTTCGTTTTATTGACTAGCAGGTGCCAGCGCTCTAGCCATTCTGCTGCGGCATCGACGCTTCTTTGTAGCGCAGCCTCACACTCAATGCAGCTGCCTGCAATGGCAGTCAGTGCGGTGTCGTCCGCGAACTGGCTACACGAGGTTGTAGCATTTTCACAGGCAGTGGGCAGATCAATGGTGTACGCCAGGAACAGAAGTGGTCCCAGGACCGAGCCCTGGGGCACTCCCGCTGGTATTGGTATGAAGGCGGATGTTGTGCCTTCAACCTGCACCCGCTGTCTGCGTCCTGTCAAGTAGGCTTCGAGCCAATTGTGAGCCTTGCCGTCGACACCGTAGTGGCTCAGCTTTTTCAGCAAGCCTTGATGCCATACACGATCAAAGGCATTACTGAGATCGAAGAAACACGTTACAACATGCTTCCCTGCATCCCTAGCTGTGGGTTGTTGTTGTTGTTGTTGTTGTTGTTGTTGTTGTTGTTGTTGTTGTTGTTGTTGTTTCAAATCTTTATTCTCACGATAGCCAGTGGCCAATAAGAGATAATAGTGTAAGAAAGGAGAAAGAGTGAGGAAGAATTGGGTGGGCAGGGCCTAGGGGTTAATGACTACTTAAATGTACGGGCACTCGTCGGGCAGGGGTGGTCGCCACACGAGCATAAAGAGTTGCGTACTTAAGTGTACGGGCAGGGGTGGTCGCTACACGAGCATACAGAGTTGTGCAATAGCAGGGATATCTCGGATTTGAAGGGAGTACGAGAAGGGATTTCGCGAAGCTGGGTGGGCAGGCAATTAAAGTAATGAAGGGCCTTGTACAGGGGAGAATGGAGACAGCGGTCAGTCCGCGGAGTTGGCAAGTGCCAAGTACGAGAGCGACGTAAATTATACGAAGGTTGCACGTTGCTAGCAGTATGCAGCGAGAGTATATGTGGTGGGGCATAATTGTGGCGCAGAGAATGCGCGAAGAGTATATGTTTAACTTTAAAGCGTGAAAATAATGTTGGCCATTTGATGCGATGCAAAAGGTGGGAGTGTTCTAAGTGTGTGTAAAGGGGAAGGTGGAGACATATTCTGGCGGCTTTCCGCTGGAGTCGTTCTAGCCTGTCAAGGGAAGTGTGTGACAACGGTGTGAGAGCATTGCTCGCATATGAGAATATAAGTAAGTAAGTAAATTATCGTATCCGTTCCCGAAGGGAACTCACGACGGCCGCTAACACCCGATAAACCCTAGCGGCAGATGCAGCGCCTAACGGTGGGGGTGAGTGGGTAAGTCTCACAACCACTGGCACAAGTGCCGAAAGCGACCCCATTAGCTGCATCCATGTACCCCTTGTGCCTGGCCACAAGTTCCCAGTTGACTGTGGGTAGCAGCACGGCTGGAAAAACCGCTCCCAGGCAGGACTTGAACCAGGTACCTCTCGTATCTCAATCATGGTCTTTGACCAACCCACTGTGCCTGCATGTATGAGAATATAGGTAGTATGTATGTCTGATAGATGTGAGATAAAGAATCACTGGTGAGTGTAGACCTTAAGTAGTTAGTGCGGGGCGGGTTCTGGGCCACTTTTTGACCTTTGACCTTTGGTCCAAATAAGGCACACTGTGTCGGTCGTGCTTGGTCTGGCCCCGGGACTTCCCCCAGGGTTTGACCTTTGACCTTTGGGTTAAATAAGGCACACTGTGTCGGGCGCGCTTGGTCTGGCCCCGGGACTCCCCCAGGGTTCGACCTTTGGCCCTGCCATGTCATAAATGTGCCATAAAGGTTCTTTTCGCCATTGATGGCGAATGTGCACTTGTGCACGTTCGGTGCATTCGCACCAGGGAGTAGTAAAATACGTACTATTCCCTGATTCGCACATCATAGATGTGCATTGCATGCAGCGAATGACATATTGCGCATGCGCGCATACGCACGCGGAGCATGTGACCTTCAGTGGTCCTATGCGTGTGGAAAAGATGCAGTGCAACACAAGGTGTACTAGTACACGTGTCATTATACTACTCCCTGATTCGCACTTCGTAGATGTGCAGCAAACAAGTTCACGTTCCGTGCATTCGTTTTATTCGCACATCGTCGATGTGCACTGATTGACAAGTTGCCCATGCAGAGCATGCCTAATCGGCTTTTCGATCGGTTAAGAGAATGTTCAAATTCGGCCATATTATGAGCCCCAGGATCAGAATTCGGCTCAACATAGTACTTGAAGTCACCGTTCCCATTACGTCATGTACATTTACATACACCCTGTAGAAGCACTGAAACATCGGTTTTCGGCGAATTCAACATGCGAATTTTTGAACATTCGGCGAAAAGATGGGTAATTTCTTCAAAACCACTGTTTTCGGTGAATTTTTCGCCCGGCCGATTAGGGAAATGCCTACTATCCATGCAGGTACATTAGATGCATATTTCTATTTTGATCGGAATTCAGTTAGAATCAACCGGCTACGCCCGGAGTATCATGCATCAAAACAATTATTGAAGGGGTGTCACAGTGAAGCAGTGTTGCTACGCACCACAAATCCCCTCTGCCCTGCACCGAATTTATACTGGAGAATCCAGAGTGACCAGCAAAGAGTCACAACCCGCGGGTATCCAGTCACACTAAGGCATGTCCACCATTCCCCACATATTCACTGTAACAAAACACAATACTGTTTACTATAATACACTTTTATTTAAATGGACTTGGATGAGTCTGTAGAAGAGAACACAATGCACGCACACGCACGCATGCGCGGACACACACACACACACACACACACACAAACACACACACACATCTAGGTTATAGTGCTATACACGTATCTAGGGTTTAGGAAGCACGAGAATGTGTCGAAGCACCCACACATACCCCTTCATGCAGTGTACTTCAGTAGCCCAACACATTACGACCGCTCAGGACCATCACAAAACACATTACGACTGCACTGTTACTACACTACACACACAGTTACTACACTACGCCTGTTACAAGTACTTACAAATAATTTTGAAAACAAATGGCACATCCCGAAGACGGCAGCTAGCTCCAGACCTTCATACATACATCATCATCATCTGTAAAACCAAGCATGAGCGCACACAAACACTATTAGTGTCACGAATACGGAAGCAGGGTAAGACAAGAGGATACGAAACAAGTAAGTATCGCTATAACGAGGGGGATAAGTATACATGTAGACAGAGCAGTGCTTACTTACAGGGTCCTGATACGCTCCATGGCGTCCCGGTAGTCGGACTGCAACAGCAGCCCGACCTGCCGGCCCTCCCAGTAACGGGCTCGATGGGCCGCACCCGCCAGGTGTGCGGCCACGGCTTGGCCTCCCACCAGCCTTTCTCCACTGTAAAAACGAAAAAACCGCAGAAAGCACAGTGTCATAGAGCTCTTTTGTTGGGGGAGAGAGCTAGGAGCACTGCACACTTACCAAGTATCACAATATATGATAAGAAAGAGGCGGCGCTTGACGCACCGCCTCAGGTGCTGAAACAGGGGTATTACCCCTGTAAGGCGAACACCGCAATGACACGTGAACGTCATTTCTACAGACTGTTTTTCAGGATAATGATACTGAAGTGAAGGTGTGAACCGCAAAGCAAGACCTTTACCTTCTTCCTGTCGAATCCGCTCCCCAGCTGCATACCGACATCACCCGCTAAAACCCAATCATACCAAGTAACGCAAAGGTCATCAGTTGACCTTTTGGACTTTTCAACTCTTATCCAAAACCACCAAGAGGAAAAAACCAGGATGAAGAAGACGTCAGTTGTAGAAGCGTTTGTGGAGGAGTTGTTACATTATTCTCAGTAAATAGATATGGCTGATACATTCGGTGTAGACGTGGACGACCGGTCGTGGTCTCTCACCACGGGTCCTTTACTAATAGAAAGGCGGACGCCAATAAGAACTGTTGTGGAGTTGGCAGATCAAAACGCGCAGCAAGAAATTTGGCACGTCGATGGTAGACTCCATCGGGAGGACGGACCAGCTCTTGTTGATAGTAGGGGAGTGTCCGCCTGGTGCTATGGAGGTCGCCTTCATCGCGTCAATGAACCTGCTTGGATAGGACGGGGTAGCATAGAGTACTACCTCAACGGCGCCCGTCATAGAGCCGGCGGTCCTGCAGTCAGTTATTATGACGCCACATGCGGTATTCTACGGTGGTATCACCACGGAAGACTCCACAGGTATGATGGCCCTGCAGTGGAAACATTTTCAGACCTTGGTGAAGACTCTGAGGGGTTCTACCGACACCGCGAAGAGTGGTATTGGAATGGCGTCAGACAAAGGATCGGCGACGGCCCCGCTCTGACGGAGAGATTTGATGGCGCCTATTTGCTGGAAGCCTGGTATGTCCAAGGGCGTCTACACAGAGTAGACGGACCAGCCAGGATCACTCGGAGTGATGATGGTATCACCATCCAGTGGTATTATCACGACCGGCTCCACAGGGAGAATGCGCCAGCCGTGATACGCAGGGAAGGTAACAACCGTGTACGGGAGTGGTACCGATACAACCTTCGGCATAGGGAAGATGGGCCTGCTTTCATCTCTCAGGAGGAGGAGGGTATCTATCAGTGGTACCTCAACGGGGTGTATTACGGTGACCACCATCAAGGCCAGGCAATACACCCCATGGAGCTGCAGTACATCAATGTAGTGCCTACTAAGGTAGACTCGTCAGCAATAAGTCATGAGTTCATTTGTGTGATTTGTCAGGATACCCTGGACCGTCCTCTATCCAAGTTGGAGTGTGGTCATGAATTTCACTTCCACTGTATCAAGGAGTGGATCAGTTCTACCCCCAGCCCTACTTGCCTAACCTGCCGCTACTCCATGACTGCTGAGGACTTGGTTGAGTTCTTGTAGTAATACATCACACAGCTGCATGTAGGCGACTACGAATGACCAGTCATGTGCTACAGATGGACACGGACATGCCACCCTAAGTAGCCATGAGCGGCTATTTGGACAAGGGCAACAAAGCACCCCGTGGGCGGCCAAGGTTGACACTAGCCACAAGTCTGGTCGCTCAGTTGAATAAGCTTGGTGTGCCCATGAAGACCATGGAAGACCTTTCCAGGTGCCGACAACATGCAGAGGACAAGACAGACTGGAAGAAACTGTGCAGCTCGACACTCGAGGACAAATCAGTATCAGCATCTACTACACCTTGCTGATGATGCTCACAAGACAGAAGGGGGAAAAACACTGAATTTCTTTATTTAGTGCTCAACTACGCGAAATGTGTTATTATTATTATACATGTTCAACTGTACTCCGTCTGGCTGACTGCCATTCTCTACCACACATTACCGGACACTGTTGTGGTTGTCGTCGTTATCGTCGTCGTTGTTGATGTTGTAGTCGGTTGTTGTCGTCGTTATCGTCGTCGTTGTTGATGTTGTTATTGGTTGTTGCTGTCGGTTGTTGCCGGTTGTTGTTGGTTGTTGTTGGTTGTTGTTGGTTGTTGTTGATGTTGTTGTCGGTTGTTGTCGTCGTTATCGTCGTCGTTGTTGATGCTGTTATTGGTTGCTGCTGTCGGTTGTTGCCGGTTGTTGTTGGTTGTTGTTGGTTGTTGTTGGTTGTTGTTGATGTTGTTGTCAGTTGTTGTCGTCGTTATCGTCGTCGTTGTTGATGTTGTTATTAGTTGTTGCTGTCGGTTGTTGGTTGTTATTGGTTGTTGCTGTCGGTTGTTGGTTGTTATTGTTGATTGTTGTCGGTTGTTGTTGGCTGTTGGATGTTGTTGTCGGTTGTTGTCGGTTGTTGTTGGTTATTGTTGGTTGTTGTTGGTTGTTGTTGGGCGTTGTTGGTTGTTGTCGGTTGTTGTCGGTTGTTGTCGGTTGTTGTTGGTTATTGTTGGTTGTTGTTGGTTGTTGTTGGGCGTTGTTGGTTGTTGTCGGTTGTTGTCAGGTGTTGTTGGTTGTTGTTGCGTGTTGTTGTCGGTTGTTGTCGGTTGTTGTCGGTTGTTGTCGGTTGTTGGGTGTTGTTGTCGGTTGTTGGGTGTTGTTGTCGGTTGTTGGGTGTTGTTGTTGGTTGGTGTTGGTTGGTGTTGGTTGTTGTTGGTTGTTGTCGGTTGTTGTCCGTTGTTGTTGGTTGTTGTTGGTTGTTGTTGGCTGTTGTTGGTTGTTGTTGTTTGTTGTTGTCGGTTGTTGGATGTTGTTGTGTGTTGTTGTTGGTTGTAGTTGGTTGTTGTCAGTTGTTGTTGGTTGTTGGATGTTGTTGTCGGTTGTTGTCGGTTGTTGTCGGTTGTTGTCGGTTGTTGTTGGTTGTTGTTGTTGTTGGCTGTTGTTGGTTGTTGTTGGCTGTTGTTGGTTGTTGTTGTTTGTTGTTGTCGGTTGTTGGTTGTTGTTTGTTGTTGTTGTTGGTTGTAGTTGGTTGTTGTCAGTTGTTGTTGGTTGTTGGATGTTGTTGTCGGTTGTTGTCGGTTGTTGTCGGTTGTTGTTGGTTGTTGTTGGCTGTTGTTGGTTGTTTTTGGTTGGTGTTGGTTGTTGTCGGTTGTTGTCGGTTGTTGTGTTTTAATCGTTATTTTGTTCATTATCCAGGAGGATGTTGCTATGATCCAGTACCATTTTTTTCGCAAATATGAGACAAGTTTGTGTAACGTTAGTGTGACGTGGGGTATGCTGATTGGATGTGAGGTGGTGAGAGTATGCTGATTGGCCGATAACAATTAGTGGAAGGGATAAAGTAATGCGCTGCTTGTGCAGCGTAACCAAACACATGGTCTGTGGGAAACACCCTAGTAAAATAAATAAAATAATAATAACATGAATTGCCACCGGCACTTGAGAGACTCGAGCCCGCCACCTTGTTCAAATCGGACTTGGTAGCTTCATACTGGAACTTAATCTTCTTATTTTGAGGCATGACCGTACAAAACGCGCTTGGATTTTTCATTTTATTTTATTTTTTTATTTTTTTCATTGCAATTTTTTTAGCAGATAGCAACTTTTTTAGCAGACTCGTGAAACAACGGTGAATCTGGAACGAATAAATGGTCCATGTCAAAGGCATGAAGAGTCTCGAAGTCTTCACATTCATGATGGAACCTTGTCATGATTGACGCATTCCTTGATGGTGCGCACATGAAATCACCCTGGCTCATCTTTTCCAACTCCATTCTTTTCACATCCTGCAACCCATACCCTACTAGTATCAGTGGGGATGCTAGAATCAGAAGAGGCAAGGCAGCACTCTTCCGTGGATGTATTACTCGACACAACACCACCCATACTTGTTTTCTAGAAGTTTTGACTATAATGATATATTGCAGCAGGAAGTAGTATACAGTCAAATAGGATAGGATAAGAATGAATGATCAACTGTCTGATAAAGAATGCAGTTCATTAAAGACTTATTGGAAGGTCTCTACCAGCTGATCGTCATGTCGGACGGCGACACTGCATAATGATATGAAGCTCTCAGTTAGCTGTTTCAGTTCCGTGGTAGAAAGTGTCATGTGTGCGTCCAGAGAACGATGAAAACATCTGGGGTCCACGTTGATGCAGACAATTGGAGCAACAGCAAGACGTACCTTCAACGCTTGCTCGTCAATGTCGAGGGAGACTGCCCCGGGGTAGATGAAAACATCTTGTTCCACATCCAGTTCGAACCAGCTGGTCGGGACTAGCTTGCTTTCACCGTTGATGTACACCCGACATTGACCGTAGGACGAACGTGATGGGTAGAAGTTGGTCTTGATCTTCTCCACACGTCCTCTTCGGAGAGTGTCACGGAGCGATGGACAAGTCTTGATCAAGTTCGTAATGATGAACTCAGTGGACTCATTCAGTTCGATGTAAACCTGTCCTTAAGCATCTTTGCGAGCTGTTGCCGTACTACAACAGGCTGGTAGAGCTCCTGAAGGGAAGTACATCTTATAACCAGGCTTGTAGAAGGATCTACCTGATGACTTGTAGGACAGTTGCATGTCCTCCTGAAACCCATCTACCACAATCTCTTTGTGGAGCTTGGTAGGAGCAGGTGACACATAGCGACGCTTAGCCGGTACTGCCTTCGAAGAGAGCACAACTTGAGGAGGGTCAACAGGAAGAGCGGAATTCTTCCTCACCCGCCGCTCGTATAGGTTATCCATCTTCAAGGAAGCGAAGGGAGAACAACTCATCAGCACTGTATTCGTTGAACGAATGACTCGACTACAGGACAACCACCCGTATTTATACAAGGCAGAGACGGAGGCGGGTTGAAGTGATAACATATGTGTCAGCTAGGTCAACCAATCACCATCAAGCCCGCCAAAAACATTTGACCACTCAGCATTGAGCCCACCAAAAACATTTGACCAACCAGCATCAAACCCGCCAAAAGCATTTTGTCCAATCAGCGGCATGCCCACCAAAATCATATCTCATCTTAAAGATTCCTTACATGATACCGCCACTTTAGTAAACTGATACAGTATGGAAATAAGATCAGAGTCAAACGTGTGCAAGTTCTGAATCACGTGATCAAGTGAATAGGTTTCCCAACAATAGGCATCAATCAATGATGCCATAAGAGATGTATCAGATGGAGATAAAATCAGCAAATTCGTACGCAACGTGGACAGTTGAGAAGAAGACACCATCCTGGTCGACTCCATGAGATGCAGTACATATAGGAGTGGAAAATGCTGAGGAAGAGGTTTCATGATTCGACTGAACCTCAACCATGATACATTGCTACGAGGTAAGTAGGAACGCAGTTTACGTAGTACATCCACATTCGTATCGTATACTATGCAGGATAATGCTATAGCATAGTTTATACTCTTGTACAAACAGGATTTTTTCATCGCAAGTATCTGCTCCCGAAGAGTGTGTACGCAAAGCTGATCGGATAAGAGTTCAGTTTTCGAAAGAAAATGCAAAAGATGACGATCCACACCGCTTAACCGCTCATGTACCGCGTAAGGCTTCTTCATCAAACTACATCTCCCATGCACATCATCTTCAGGGAAGTAAATCACCGCCATGACAAGTCCACACGAAGAACACACGTATCTTCTTTCATGTAAAACATGATCAAGATGTTGACACTGTTTTTCCTCCCCGTATTGCTCTTTTTCTTCTTCTTCTTCATCCTTCTCATGAAGCCTCCTTTCACGTACATAAGCAGGTAAGATCTTAAATTCAGAATCCATCTTCACTCCTCACCAACATCCTCATTATGACACTATATCCAGCATGATATCTACTTTATATAACCAATCCTATCCAGGGCAATTATCAGGTACAACCATTGGGGTAGAGGACATCATACCCTCTCCAACACGTCGGGGAGGGTATGAGGTCCTCTACCCCAATGGTTGTACCTGATAATTGCCCTGGATAGGATTGGTTATATAAAGTAGATATCATGCTGGATATAGTGTCATAATGAGGATGTTGGTGAGGAGTGAAGATGGATTCTGAATTTAAGATCTTACCTGCTTATGTACGTGAAAGGAGGCTTCATGAGAAGGATGAAGAAGAAGAAGAAAAAGAGCAATACGGGGAGGAAAAACAGTGTCAACATCTTGATCATGTTTTACATGAAAGAAGATACGTGTGTTCTTCGTGTGGACTTGTCATGGCGGTGATTTACTTCCCTGAAGATGATGTGCATGGGAGATGTAGTTTGATGAAGAAGCCTTACGCGGTACATGAGCGGTTAAGCGGTGTGGATCGTCATCTTTTGCATTTTCTTTCGAAAACTGAACTCTTATCCGATCAGCTTTGCGTACACACTCTTCGGGAGCAGATACTTGCGATGAAAAAATCCTGTTTGTACAAGAGTATAAACTATGCTATAGCATTATCCTGCATAGTATACGATACGAATGTGGATGTACTACGTAAACTGCGTTCCTACTTACCTCGTAGCAATGTATCATGGTTGAGGTTCAGTCGAATCATGAAACCTCTTCCTCAGCATTTTCCACTCCTATATGTACTGCATCTCATGGAGTCGACCAGGATGGTGTCTTCTTCTCAACTGTCCACGTTGCGTACGAATTTGCTGATTTTATCTCCATCTGATACATCTCTTATGGCATCATTGATTGATGCCTATTGTTGGGAAACCTATTCACTTGATCACGTGATTCAGAACTTGCACACGTTTGACTCTGATCTTATTTCCATACTGTATCAGTTCACTAAAGTGGCGGTATCATGTAAGGAATCTTTAAGATGAGATATGATTTTGGTGGGCATGCCGCTGATTGGACAAAATGCTTTTGGCGGGTTTGATGCTGGTTGGTCAAATGTTTTTGGTGGGCTCAATGCTGAGTGGTCAAATGTTTTTGGCGGGCTTGATGGTGATTGGTTGACCTAGCTGACACATATGTTATCACTTCAACTCGCCTCCGTCTCTGCCTTGTATAAATACGGGTGGTTGTCCTGTAGTCGAGTCATTCGTTCAACGAATACAGTGCTGATGAGTTGTTCTCCCTTCGCTTCCTTGAAGATGGATAACCTATACGAGCGGCGGGTGAGGAAGAATTCCGCTCTTCCTGTTGACCCTCCTCAAGTTGTGCTCTCTTCGAAGGCAGTACCGGCTAAGCGTCGCTATGTGTCACCTGCTCCTACCAAGCTCCACAAAGAGATTGTGGTAGATGGGTTTCAGGAGGACATGCAACTGTCCTACAAGTCATCAGGTAGATCCTTCTACAAGCCTGGTTATAAGATGTACTTCCCTTCAGGAGCTCTACCAGCCTGTTGTAGTACGGCAACAGCTCGCAAAGATGCTCAAGGACAGGTTTACATCGAACTGAATGAGTCCACTGAGTTCATCATTACGAACTTGATCAAGACTTGTCCATCGCTCCGTGACACTCTCCGAAGAGGACGTGTGGAGAAGATCAAGACCAACTTCTACCCATCACGTTCGTCCTACGGTCAATGTCGGGTGTACATCAACGGTGAAAGCAAGCTAGTCCCGACCAGCTGGTTCGAACTGAATGTGGAACAAGATGTTTTCATCTACCCCGGGGCAGTCTCCCTCGACATTGACGAGCAAGCGTTGAAGGTACGTCTTGCTGTTGCTCCAATTGTCTGCATCAACGTGGACCCCAGATGTTTTCATCGTTCTCTGGACGCACACATGACACTTTCTACCACGGAACTGAAACAGCTAACTGAGAGCTTCATATCATTATGCAGTGTCGCCGTCCGACATGACGATCAGCTGGTAGAGACCTTCCAATAAGTCTTTAATGAACTGCATTCTTTATCAGACAGTTGATCATTCATTCTTATCCTATCCTATTTGACTGTATACTACTTCCTGCTGCAATATATCATTATAGTCAAAACTTCTAGAAAACAAGTATGGGTGGTGTTGTGTCGAGTAATACATCCACGGAAGAGTGCTGCCTTGCCTCTTCTGATTCTAGCATCCCCACTGATACTAGTAGGGTATGGGTTGCAGGATGTGAAAAGAATGGAGTTGGAAAAGATGAGCCAGGGTGATTTCATGTGCGCACCATCAAGGAATGCGTCAATCATGACAAGGTTCCATCATGAATGTGAAGACTTCGAGACTCTTCATGCCTTTGACATGGACCATTTATTCGTTCCAGATTCACCGTTGTTTCACGAGTCTGCTAAAAAAGTTGCTATCTGCTAAAAAAGTTGCAATGAAAAAAATAAAAAAATAAAATAAAATGAAAAATCCAAGCGCGTTTTGTACGGTCATACCTCAAAATAAGAAGATTAAGTTCCAGTATGAAGCTACCAAGTCCGATTTGAACAAGGTGGCGGGCTCGAGTCTCTCAAGTGCCGGTGGCAATTCATGTTATTATTATTTTATTTATTTTACTAGGGTGTTTCCCACAGACCATGTGTTTGGTTACGCTGCACAAGCAGCGCATTACTTTATCCCTTCCACTAATTGTTATCGGCCAAATAGCATACTCTCACCACCTCACATCCAATCAGCATACCCCACGTCACACTAACGTTACACAAACTTGTCTCATATTTGCGAAAAAAATGGTACTGGATCATAGCAACATCCTCCTGGATAATGAACAAAATAACGATTAAAACACAACAACCGACAACAACCGACAACAACCAACACCAACCAAAAACAACCAACAACAGCCAACAACAACCAACAACAACCGACAACAACCGACAACAACCGACAACAACATCCAACAACCAACAACAACTGACAACAACCAACTACAACCAACAACAACAACAAACAACAACCAACAACCGACAACAACAAACAACAACAGCCAACAACAGCCAACAACAACCAACAACAGCCAACAACAACAACAACAACAACAACAACCAACAACAACCGACAACAACCGACAACAACCGACAACAACCGACAACAACATCCAACAACCAACAACAACTGACAACAACCAACTACAACCAACAACAACACACAACAACATCCAACAACCGACAACAACAAACAACAACAACCAACAACAGCCAACAACAACCAACAACAACCAACAACAACGGACAACAACCGACAACAACCAACAACAACCAACACTAACCAACACCAACCAACAACAACACCCAACAACCGACAACAACACCCAACAACCGACAACAACACCCAACAACCGACAACAACCGACAACAACCGACAACAACCGACAACAACACGCAACAACAACCAACAACACCTGACAACAACCGACAACAACCAACAACGCCCAACAACAACCAACAACAACCAACAATAACCAACAACAACCGACAACAACCGACAACAACCGACAACAACCAACAACGCCCAACAACAACCAACAACAACCAACAATAACCAACAACAACCGACAACAACCGACAACAACATCCAACAGCCAACAACAACCGACAACAATCAACAATAACAACCAACAACCGACAGCAACAACCAATAACAACCAACAACCGACAGCAACAACTAATAACAACATCAACAACGACGACGATAACGACGACAACAACTGACAACAACATCAACAACAACCAACAACAACCAACAACAACCAACAACAACCGGCAACAACCGACAGCAGCAACCAATAACAGCATCAACAACGACGACGATAACGACGACAACAACCGACAACAACATCAACAACAACCAACAACAACCAACAACAACCAACAACAACCAACAACAACGGACAACAACCGACAACAACCAACAACAACCAACACCAACCAACACCAACCAACAACAACACCCAACAACCGACAACAACACCCAACAACCGACAACAACACCCAACAACCGACAACAACCGACAACAACCGACAACAACCGACAACAACACGCAACAACAACCAACAACACCTGACAACAACCGACAACAACCAACAACGCCCAACAACAACCAACAACAACCAACAATAACCAACAACAACCGACAACAACCGACAACAACCGACAACAACCAACAACGCCCAACAACAACCAACAACAACCAACAATAACCAACAACAACCGACAACAACCGACAACAACATCCAACAGCCAACAACAACCGACAACAATCAACAATAACAACCAACAACCGACAGCAACAACCAATAACAACCAACAACCGACAGCAACAACTAATAACAACATCAACAACGACGACGATAACGACGACAACAACTGACAACAACATCAACAACAACCAACAACAACCAACAACAACCAACAACAACCGGCAACAACCGACAGCAGCAACCAATAACAGCATCAACAACGACGACGATAACGACGACAACAACCGACAACAACATCAACAACAACCAACAACAACCAACAACAACCAACAACAACCGGCAACAACCGACAGCAACAACCAATAACAACATCAACAACGACGACGATAACGACGACAACAACCGACTACAACATCAACAACGACGACGATAACGACGACAACCACAACAGTGTCCGGTAATGTGTGGTAGAGAATGGCAGTCAGCCAGACGGAGTACAGTTGAACATGTATAATAATAATAACACATTTCGCGTAGTTGAGCACTAAATAAAGAAATTCAGTGTTTTTCCCCCTTCTGTCTTGTGAGCATCATCAGCAAGGTGTAGTAGATGCTGATACTGATTTGTCCTCGAGTGTCGAGCTGCACAGTTTCTTCCAGTCTGTCTTGTCCTCTGCATGTTGTCGGCACCTGGAAAGGTCTTCCATGGTCTTCATGGGCACACCCAGCTTATTCAACTGAGCGACCAGACTTGTGGCTAGTGTCAACCTTGGCCGCCCACGGGGTGCTTTGTTGCCCTTGTCCAAATAGCCGCTCATGGCTACTTAGGGTGGCATGTCCGTGTCCATCTGTAGCACATGACTGGTCATTCGTAGTCGCCTACATGCAGCTGTGTGATGTATTACTACAAGAACTCAACCAAGTCCTCAGCAGTCATGGAGTAGCGGCAGGTTAGGCAAGTAGGGCTGGGGGTAGAACTGATCCACTCCTTGATACAGTGGAAGTGAAATTCATGACCACACTCCAACTTGGATAGAGGACGGTCCAGGGTATCCTGACAAATCACACAAATGAACTCATGACTTATTGCTGACGAGTCTACCTTAGTAGGCACTACATTGATGTACTGCAGCTCCATGGGGTGTATTGCCTGGCCTTGATGGTGGTCACCGTAATACACCCCGTTGAGGTACCACTGATAGATACCCTCCTCCTCCTGAGAGATGAAAGCAGGCCCATCTTCCCTATGCCGAAGGTTGTATCGGTACCACTCCCGTACACGGTTGTTACCTTCCCTGCGTATCACGGCTGGCGCATTCTCCCTGTGGAGCCGGTCGTGATAATACCACTGGATGGTGATACCATCATCACTCCGAGTGATCCTGGCTGGTCCGTCTACTCTGTGTAGACGCCCTTGGACATACCAGGCTTCCAGCAAATAGGCGCCATCAAATCTCTCCGTCAGAGCGGGGCCGTCGCCGATCCTTTGTCTGACGCCATTCCAATACCACTCTTCGCGGTGTCGGTAGAACCCCTCAGAGTCTTCACCAAGGTCTGAAAATGTTTCCACTGCAGGGCCATCATACCTGTGGAGTCTTCCGTGGTGATACCACCGTAGAATACCGCATGTGGCGTCATAATAACTGACTGCAGGACCGCCGGCTCTATGACGGGCGCCGTTGAGGTAGTACTCTATGCTACCCCGTCCTATCCAAGCAGGTTCATTGACGCGATGAAGGCGACCTCCATAGCACCAGGCGGACACTCCCCTACTATCAACAAGAGCTGGTCCGTCCTCCCGATGGAGTCTACCATCGACGTGCCAAATTTCTTGCTGCGCGTTTTGATCTGCCAACTCCACAACAGTTCTTATTGGCGTCCGCCTTTCTATTAGTAAAGGACCCGTGGTGAGAGACCACGACCGGTCGTCCACGTCTACACCGAATGTATCAGCCATATCTATTTACTGAGAATAATGTAACAACTCCTCCACAAACGCTTCTACAACTGACGTCTTCTTCATCCTGGTTTTTTCCTCTTGGTGGTTTTGGATAAGAGTTGAAAAGTCCAAAAGGTCAACTGATGACCTTTGCGTTACTTGGTATGATTGGGTTTTAGCGGGTGATGTCGGTATGCAGCTGGGGAGCGGATTCGACAGGAAGAAGGTAAAGGTCTTGCTTTGCGGTTCACACCTTCACTTCAGTATCATTATCCTGAAAAACAGTCTGTAGAAATGACGTTCACGTGTCATTGCGGTGTTCGCCTTACAGGGGTAATACCCCTGTTTCAGCACCTGAGGCGGTGCGTCAAGCGCCGCCTCTTTCTTATCATATATTGTGATACTTGGTAAGTGTGCAGTGCTCCTAGCTCTCTCCCCCAACAAAAGAGCTCTATGACACTGTGCTTTCTGCGGTTTTTTCGTTTTTACAGTGGAGAAAGGCTGGTGGGAGGCCAAGCCGTGGCCGCACACCTGGCGGGTGCGGCCCATCGAGCCCGTTACTGGGAGGGCCGGCAGGTCGGGCTGCTGTTGCAGTCCGACTACCGGGACGCCATGGAGCGTATCAGGACCCTGTAAGTAAGCACTGCTCTGTCTACATGTATACTTATCCCCCTCGTTATAGCGATACTTACTTGTTTCGTATCCTCTTGTCTTACCCTGCTTCCGTATTCGTGACACTAATAGTGTTTGTGTGCGCTCATGCTTGGTTTTACAGATGATGATGATGTATGTATGAAGGTCTGGAGCTAGCTGCCGTCTTCGGGATGTGCCATTTGTTTTCAAAATTATTTGTAAGTACTTGTAACAGGCGTAGTGTAGTAACTGTGTGTGTAGTGTAGTAACAGTGCAGTCGTAATGTGTTTTGTGATGGTCCTGAGCGGTCGTAATGTGTTGGGCTACTGAAGTACACTGCATGAAGGGGTATGTGTGGGTGCTTCGACACATTCTCGTGCTTCCTAAACCCTAGATACGTGTATAGCACTATAACCTAGATGTGTGTGTGTGTTTGTGTGTGTGTGTGTGTGTGTGTGTGTCCGCGCATGCGTGCGTGTGCGTGCATTGTGTTCTCTTCTACAGACTCATCCAAGTCCATTTAAATAAAAGTGTATTATAGTAAACAGTATTGTGTTTTGTTACAGTGAATATGTGGGGAATGGTGGACATGCCTTAGTGCGACTGGATACCCGCGGGTTGTGACTCTTTGCTGGTCACTCTGGATTCTCCAGTATAAATTCGGTGCAGGGCAGAGGGGATTTGTGGTGCGTAGCAACACTGCTTCACTGTGACACCCCTTCAATAATTGTTTTGATGCATGATACTCCGGGCGTAGCCGGTTGATTCTAACTGAATTCCGATCAAAATAGAAATATGCATCTAATGTACCTGCATGGATAGTAGGCATTTCCCTAATCGGCCGGGCGAAAAATTCACCGAAAACAGTGGTTTTGAAGAAATTACCCATCTTTTCGCCGAATGTTCAAAAATTCGCATGTTGCATTCGCCGAAAACCGATGTTTCAGTGCTTCTACAGGGTGTATGTAAATGTACATGACGTAATGGGAACGGTGACTTCAAGTACTATGTTGAGCCGAATTCTGATCTTGGGGCTCATAATATGGCCGAATTTGAACATTCTCTTAACCGATCGAAAAGCCGATTAGGCATGCTCTGCATGGGCAACTTGTCAATCAGTGCACATCGACGATGTGCGAATAAAACGAATGCACGGAACGTGAACTTGTTTGCTGCACATCTACGAAGTGCGAATCAGGGAGTAGTATAATGACACGTGTACTAGTACACCTTGTGTTGCACTGCATCTTTTCCACACGCATAGGACCACTGAAGGTCACATGCTCCGCGTGCGTATGCGCGCATGCGCAATATGTCATTCGCTGCATGCAATGCACATCTATGATGTGCGAATCAGGGAATAGTACGTATTTTACTACTCCCTGGTGCGAATGCACCGAACGTGCACAAGTGCACGTTCGCCATCAATGGCGAAAAGAACCTTTATGGCACATTTATGACATGGCAGGGCCAAAGGTCGAACCCTGGGGGAGTCCCGGGGCCAGACCAAGCGCGCCCGACACAGTGTGCCTTATTTAACCCAAAGGTCAAAGGTCAAACCCTGGGGGAAGTCCCGGGGCCAGACCAAGCACGACCGACACAGTGTGCCTTATTTGGACCAAAGGTCAAAGGTCAAAAAGTGGCCCAGAACCCGCCCCGCACTAACTACTACCTTAGTCTAAAAAGAATATTGAAAGACTTGAGTGATTTTTTGACTATGTATTCAACATGCTCCGTCCAACGGAGGTCATGCTGAAAGATTATTCCGAGGTGTTTGTGTTTTTGTGCTACGGTAAGCGGACTATTCCTGAGGGTGATCTGGGGTAGCTGTTCAGGGGGGGGCGGTTATTGTGGTAGAACGGGAGGATGACTGTTTTCTTTGTGTTAACCAGCAGGTGCCATCTTTGAAGCCAGTCTCCAGCTGCTGTGACACTCTGTTGTAGGTTTCGGGTGCAGTCTTGAAGAGTTCTCGCTATGGAAATCAGAGCGGTGTCATCTGCAAACTGGCTACAGGTGGTGCTGGGATTCTCACATGCGTGTGGAAGGTCTATGGTGTAGACGAGGAATAGAAGCGGCCCAAGAACAGATCCCTGAGGGACACCGGCAGGGATCTCGAGGAAAGGCGATAGGTCGCCATCCACCTGGACCCTTTGCCGACGCCCCAACAGGTACCGTCGGAACCACTCCAGGGCGTTGCCCTGGACACCATAGTGGGAGAGTTTTGCTAGAAGGCCTGCATGCCACACACGATCGAAGGCCTTGCTTAGATCGAAAAAGCAGGCATTGACGTGTTTCCCGTCGTCTCTCGCAGTGGAGAGGGTATGGACGAGACGAGCGAGCTGCTGCTCAGTGCCGTCTTTCTCGCGGAATCCGGACTGCTGGTTGGGCAGGTGTGGTGTGATGTGCTTGTAGAGGAGTTGATGTGCAATTTTTTCTTGGATTTTTGATGTAGTGCTCAAGAGAGAGATGGGTCTATAATTTGTTGGTTGGGTTGGGTCACCCGGCTTGGGTACTGGAGTAATGGTGGCATCTTTCCAATCCTGTGGGATTTCTCCGGTTTGGAACGATAGATTAAAGAGGGACGATAACGACGGTGCAAGTTCCTTAGCCGCCTCTTTGAGTAGGCGGTTTGGAATAGAGTCAAACCCGGGGCTTTTGTTGGTATCAACTCCGCGGAGGAGTTTTTCGACCTCAGCTTGGGAAGTCGAGATTTCTTGAAGGGGACTGAGGATGTCAGGGGTGGTGTTGATGGCTGGAGTTTGCTCATCCGCATTGGCCACGGACAGCTTGCTCTGTGAAATGAAGAATTCGTTGAGGGCAGCGGCTTTTTGTGCTGGTGTCGTTGCAGGAGTTGCTTGGCTGACGAGTTCGGGTATGCGTTGTTTTGTAGCTGTAGTTAGGTGCTTCATGAGGCGGTGTAGGGAAGTAGAGGAGGCTGTTGAGTTGTTTACGAAATCCGATTTAGCACGACGCAGGAGGGTGGTGACACGGTTTCTTTGGGCAGTGAACGTGTTCCAGTCGTCATTCGAGCGTGAGTGAAGGTATATTCTGTGTTTTCTGTGCTTATCCTTGATCTCTTTCAAGAGGCCCTTTGATATCCATGGTCGTGCTGGCACGTTCTTCCTGTCCCAAGGGGGGTGAGTGCGAGTAACTTGGCAGTATTCTTGGGCGATGCTCAGGACATTGTCGCGCCAGGATCGCAAGAAGGTGTCAACTGGGCATGGGTCGTGTTGGTTTGGATGGTGGTTGAGATTTGTGCGTGAAAGGGCTTCTCGAAGAAGGTGGATAGTGCTGTCTGTCCATGACCAGAATGTGGTGCTTCTGGATCGTGGAGGGGAGTTGTTAATTATGGGGGGCAGTTGATTATTGATGTGGCCACTGATAGTAGTGTGATCGGATGCGCCAAACGGTGGAAGTGATTGGATATGAATATCATTGGTGTGGAGTGAGGAGATAACAAGGTCTAGACATGAGAGAGGCGTTTGTCGGTGGATGTAAGTAGGGAATCTGACATGTTGTGTGAGGCCGTATGTGTGTAGCAGAGTTTGTATGTCGTCCCCAAGGCGATCTGTTCTGTCTGTGGTGAGCCACGCACTGTTCTTGGCATTGAAGTCTCCAAGTAGTAGGAGGTCGTCACCTTCGGCTCTAGCGGTTTTGATGCTTCTTTCCAGTTCCGCACAGAAGAGGGTGCCATCGCTACGGGGTGGTCGGTAAATGTTTGCAACAACGAGGGAAAGGTTACCGGTCGAAATTCTCGTCCATATGCATTCTGCTGCTGTCATTGGTATTGTCAGTACCCTTGTGTTGAAACGTTCCGCTATGTACAAGGCAACACCACCACCATAGTCCTGTCTGTCAGCTCTGATCAGCTTGTAGCCTGGGATTGCATAGAGACTGTCAGGGTCTGATGTGTCAGCCCAGGTTTCCTGGACTGCAATGACTGATAGTTCGTTCTGAGATTCAGAGCACGAACGGGTAAAGGTAAGTAACTCGTCCATTTTGTTGAATATGCAACGCACGTTGGTACTGAGAAAGTTCAAATTCACTGACATTGGTATTGTTTTTT
>NC_088653.1:11688172-11802078 GCF_964019385.1 Sycon ciliatum
CAACTTCGCGATGAGGCTCCTCCATACTCGCTCTCCACTCCTCAGCGAGTTGCTCTGCCCATGGAGCCGAAGGTTATTGAAGCCCTCCGTCGCATGGAAGACGCTGGCGTCATTCGCCCAGTGTCCGAACCGACGGATTGGTGTGCCGGCATGGTCGTTGTGCCTAAACCAAACGGCAGCGTGCGCATCTGCGGTGACTTCACACGGCTCAACAAAGCCGTCAAGCGGGAACGGCACATTCTCCCTACCACGGACCATCTCCTCGCTCGCCTCGGTGATGTCAAGGTATTCTCCAAGCTGGACGCTAACAGCGGGTTTCACCAAATTCCGTTGGCGCCGGAGTCGCAGCTTCTCACCACGTTCATCACGCCCATTGGCAGATTCTGCTCTACGCGGCTCCCCTTTGGCATCTCCTCGGCACCCGGGTATTTTCAGAAACAGATGTCAGGTCTGCTCAGCGACCTCCCTGGCAACATCTGCATGATGGACGACGTCCTCACATTCGGCTCCACCCTCGAGAAGGAGGTCGACAACCTTCGACCAGCTCTGGCTCGTCTTCAATCCGCCGGTGTTACGCTCAACAGCAAGAAGTGTCAATTTCATGCCACATTGATTAAGTTCCTGGGCCACGTGATCGATGGCTATGGCATCCGTCCAGATCCAGACAAGATCCACGCGATCCAGGAGCTCTCTCCCTGCTTTGATGTCCATGCCGTCCGTCGTTTGCTGGGCATGGCCAACCACCTAGCCAAGTTCATTCCGGACTTGGCCTCCATCACGCAACCTCTCAGGTCTCTCCTCGTCAAAGGCACCCCGTGGCAGTGGGGTGCTGAGCAGTGTGCCGCGTTCGACCGCATCAAGATGTCACTGAGTAACGAGCCCGTCCTGGCCAAGTACTCTCCCACCTACCACACCACAGTATCTGCTGATGCATCTTCCTTTGGCCTGGGTGCAGTGCTTCTACAACGCCAGCCCGACGCGTCCGTCCGTCCTGTAGCCTTTTTGTCTTGCTCTCTCACACCAGCGGAAACGCGCTATTCGCAAATCAAGAAGGAGGCTCTGGCTGCAACGTGGGCCTGCGACCGGCTCTCACATTACCTCCTCGGCATGCCATTCACCTTTGAGACGGATCACAAGCCACTCATCCCTCTGCTCGGTACCCGTGCTCTGGACGACCTCCCTCCGCGGGTCCTCTGGTTTCGTCTACGGCTATTTCGATTCGACTACAGTATCATCCACACTCCTGGCAAACAACTCGCAATTGCCGACGCTCTGTCTCGAGCTCCTTTGCGCAGCACCGATGCAGACGATACAGCCACTCTAGAGGCCGAGACCGCTGCTATGGTGTCGTACGTCACTGAGACTCTGCCTGCCACTGCGCAACGCCTCGATGAGGTTTCAGCATGGCAAAGCGACGACGATAGCTGTGCTCGCATCATCGAGTATCTGCAGCACGGCTGGCCTGCTCCGGGCAACGCTTCTCCCGTGGTGCAGTCTCTTATAGAGCACAGTGCACATTTCAGCCTCACGGATGACGGTCTGCTTCTGTATGATCAGCGTCTCTACATACCTCCCGCTAACCAGCAAGAAATCCTGGCTCGCCTTCACCAGGGTCATCAGGGCGTCACCAAGTGCCGACGCCTGGCCCGCACTTCCGTATGGTGGCCATCGCTCTCGTCGGACATAGCTACTCTCGTCCAAACCTGTGACGAATGCAGTTGACACCGCTCTCAGCCACCCGAGCCTCTTCTCTCAACTCCACTCCCAGAGTTTCCTTGGCAACATCTGGCCGCAGACTTCTTCACCATCGACGGCCACTGCTACCTCCTCGTCATCGACTACTACTCTCGGTTCATCGAAGTCCTCGACATGCCCTCGCTCTCTACAGCTCGTATGGTCAGCCATCTCAAGTCGCTGTTCGCTCGCCATGGCATCCCTGACTCTCTAACGACCGACAACGGACCGCAATTCACCAGTGCTGAATTTGCTCAGTTCACATCCATCTATGGCGTCCGCCACGTCACCAGTAGCCCTCTCTATCCGCAAGCCAATGGCATGGCCGAGCGTGCTGTTTGCACGGTCAAGAGTTTGTTCCGTCAGGGCACTGATTGGCACCTCGCACTACTCGCGTACCGCAATACTCCCTTGGAGCATGGAAAGAGTCCAGCCCAGCTTCTGATGAACCGCCAGCTGCAGTCACTTTTACCTCTCTCTCCAACACAGCGACAGTCGCATCTAGTCGATCAGAGCGACCTGCGTGCCGCGGATCAGCGCTTAAAGGATCGCCAAAGCGCCAACCATGCCAGTCGCCATGCAGCCCGGACACTGCCGTCTCTGTGTCCCCAACAGCCTGTGTATCTACCTGATCATGCAGAGTCTGGCCACGTGATGAGCCAACCAGCCTTGGGCTCCTACATCGTAGCAACCCCATCGGGCCAGTTAAGACGCAACTGGCGGCACATTGTCCCAATGCCAACACCGCAACAGTTGCCGCCTGCTGGTCACTCCGCCGCTACTACTGTAACAGGTAGCCGAGTGGTAGGCGCGGTGCAATTAATACGAGTTATCTTTTATTATTATTCTCTTAGGTACACACCTAGGATATATTAGAAGTTAAATACGTACTACTTCCGTATTGGTCGGGCAGGGATACTACACCCTCCCTTCCTACAGTTAATCACGCCCTCGTGATTTTCAAAAATTTAGTGAAGAGTTATGAACACAGCGCCAGCCGGAAGATGGCAAATTATATCGGAAATGATAACGTTTAGAGTAGACAGAAGAAATGAACTGATAACAAATCATAACATAGAAGTAAAAGCACACCAGGTTCACACGATCTCTTGGGGTCAAAAGGGAAAGAATGGTCCTCTAAATAGGACGTGAAAGACAGCCAAATTTCTGCAAATTGCGAGCTCAAACTGCCAGGAAATTCACAATTTCAAAAAAATGCACTGCATCGTGGGAACTTACTCCGGTACACACCTGGAGTGTAAAAGGGGATTCTCACACACTTCGCTCACCAGGTTACTTAGGGGTAAACTGGGGCTCACCATGATCAGACGCCTACCAAACTAAACTGGATTCACACACTCGCATAAAGGAAGACTGAAGAGAACAGAGAGACTGAAGGAAGACAGGAAAGAAAATGCCATACCTGGAATCAGCGTTAGTAACCACGGCGGCGGCTGGAGTTACGGCGGAGGGCGAGCCAGGTTTTATGTTCATCTTGGTTGAGCCGGTCACTCAGAGCGGCAAGCTCGGCGTCAGACAAATGACCTCCCTCCTCGTCTTGAATCGTGGTCTTCACATTGTCGATAGCATCGCTTTGCGCGACGTAAATAGTGATGGTCTAGCCAGGAAGAGTGTTGACGAAAATCTACTTTCCACCAAGGAGACGAAAAATATTACCAAGTGAAGAGTGGACTCCTGCTGAATGTTGTAGTCACTCAGGGTTCAGCTGTCTGCCAACTGCGTGCCAGCGAAAATCAAATGCTGCTGGTCTTGGGGAATACCCTCCTTGTCTTGGTCAGCAGCCTGCATGTCGTCGTCCTCATCAGCTTCGCCATTACCACCGGTAGTATACATGTAGGTAGCGGGTCGCTTGGAATCGCCATCGAAGTCTCCAGTGGATGCCATGCGGAGGGAAGGGTGATCCACGCTAGCACCCTGACTGTGCAGCAAGCTAATAAGCATGGCCAGGCCCAGGAAAGCAAGAACCATGATTCTCATCTTGATTCGTCGCACGGAGCTGCAGCGGGTTGAGCCATGGTAGTCTGGGGGTCGAATCGCGTTGTTTTATTTTACAAAAACACACCGCTGCCACCAATGTAACAGGTAGCCGAGTGGTAGGCGCGGTGCAATTAATACGAGTTATCTTTTATTATTATTCTCTTAGGTACACACCTAGGATATATTAGAAGTTAAAGAAGAAGCGACAAATAAATGACTTTCTCTCCGGTGCACACCTAGAGGTTGACTACTTCTTCTTCTTGGTTTAGCTTTGTCGTTGCTAAATATCTAATCTTCCTCAAAACAGAAATGCGCAGCCGCTTTAATGCAGCAGACGCCGTACGCTTACATACGGAGATACACTAAATATACATCAGGCAAAGCTCCGTATTAGTTCCGTACTACTTCCGTATTGGTCGGGCAGGGATACTACACTACCGATCCTGATCCCCCAGCCAGTCAACCTTCTACTCCGCCGTGTCCTGCAGTTCCCAACTTGCCATCGACCCTTCCAGCTCAAGACCAGCCTGATAACTATGTCACGGCTCGCGGCCGTGTCGTTCACGCTCCCGATCGCTTCGAACTTTCGTCTCTCCGAACAGAATACTCCACTCTTCTGTCTCTCCCTCTCTTGCTCTGATCTACCACTGAACTCGCATCATCATTACCTCTTTCATCTCTTGCTCTGTTGTTCTACTCTTCTCTACGCTTTTCTCATGTGTATGAGTGTATGTGTGTACATGCGTATGCGTGTATGTGTGTACATGTGTATGCGTGTATGCGTGTATGTGTGTACATGTGTATGCGTGTAGGTGTGTATGCGTGTATGTGTGTATGTGTGTGTTCTTCTTCTTTTGCGGAAGGGAGGGATAGGATTATACATAAATGTTTTGCATTATTTGGTCTTCTCGTCTTGTCTTTCTCTTTCCAACTTTCTCTGCTATGCTCTTTCTCCTTTTTGAAGAAGGGGAGATGTAGTGTTGTCTTGTATGTGTGTGTACCCATTGTGCATGCCTGTTCTCTTATTTGTACTCTTCTCTTTATAGATCTAGACTATACGTTACGGTATCCCTTTGATGATTCATCCCATATCTAGACGTGTCATGCACTGTAGCGTACCCCCAAGTACTCTACTAGATCCCGATATGGAGTACCCGCGACTGTCTTAACCCTTTGGAGTCCATGGTTCGATTTCGAACCATGGGCATTTTGTATGCATGGGGGCGCAATCAAACTTTCGGTTCTCGGCCAAATCTTGACCAAAAACAATCGAAGGGTCTAGATCAGGGAGTAGTACAGTATTGTACTAGTCCCTGGTCTAGATGGTAGAGAAAACTCTCCGCTATCGCCTCGAACAGGTCCGAAGTTTCGCCGATGAAGTTTGAGTGGGCGGCGAGCGATCAAACATTTCGAATTTTCTGCGCTGCGTGCTGCGAGTCAGCAGTGCGTGAAAAAAAGCGATTTTCCCAGCTTCATGACAGGCGGCACTTGCCAGGACCGGCGCATGGCGAAGTCACGGCAAGGTAAGCTTCTACTCGAAGAAATTAGAACAGTTCCGGGGTAGATTCAGTGAAATGGCCACAGGAGACCGATATCGTCTCGGATCAGTCTGGAGCTGGACTCGCGTTTGGGGCGCGTTGTGGCGGACAATGAATAGTGCTCTTGGCGAGGTTGGGCTCATTGTATTTCTGTCATCAAGAGCTTTCCAACGAGCCCAAGATCTTCAAAATCAAGTAGAACCAAAGTTATGTTGGAAATGGAGTGCGCGCTTTCGTGACTGCCACAAATTCTGCGGAAGCAAAAAAGTTACGGACTCCAAAGGGTTTTAAAGCGGGATTAACAGAAGCTTTTTTGCGATGCGACACGCGATGCGACAGCCGCGAAACCGGGAAATCCCCAAATCGCAACCATCGCGGACCCCATGCAACTGCCGCAACAGGGCCATCGCGGAAGTTGAGCTTGGCTCAACTTTTGCGATGCGACAAGCGATTTGGCGTACAATGTTGGCCTTTTCTACAGCAAAGTTGTACAAAGGTTGCACTTTCTGACTGTATAATGGTATCTGGTTACAGTGATGGAGAGTTACTCTCAACTCGTTTCTATATTTTCTTTTCCTTTCTACAAAGGTCCAAGAGTTTCCTATAAATTTGTACAAGTTGTACCAAACCGCGCGAATACCATGGTGACGTACCCAAATCAGCACTTCTTCTGTGAATGGTATTTCGCGAGTTCGCATCGCACGCGTCCATCGCGTGTCGCATCGCAAAAAAGCTTCTGTGAATCCCACTTGAGGCCTCGTTTACACGACAACGATTGAAAAAGGTTTTTGTCAAAAACGTTTTCAAAAGAATACGTTTCCACAGATTTTGATAAGAGCGTTTACACGACAACGCTGAAAAACGTTTCAAAAACGTTTCAAACGAAAAACGGCTTCAAAGTGTTTTTCAATCGTTCCTTTTCGTTCTCGTGTAAACGGCAAAAACGTTTTACTAGTACGAGCCTTCTCTCTCTCTCGTACTCAAAACATGCCGCCGCCAGCCTGCGCCAGGTAGGCAAAGCCCGATTTTGCCAGGGAAGCTTCGATATTTTGCCGCATAATTTTTCTGGCTCATCGTCGATATTTTGCTTTCATTTTGCCAGGCCACTCGATATTTTGCTCCCTTTTTGCTCCAAAATTTGTGTCACGTGTGGGAAAACTGACCAAAAGTGGGTCAAGTGTTGGCAAAAATGAGAAAAAGTGAGTCACGTGTTGGCGAAAACGAGTAAAAGTGAGTCACGTGTTGGTAAAACTGTGCGAAAATGAGTCACTTGCACCGGATAAGTGTAAAATCTCCCAATTTCCAGCGAACAGTATGCCCCGGCGGATAATGCTAGTTATTTTCGGCAATTATGCTACTAGCACTGCTAGTAAAAGTGGCACATTATGCTAGTTTTAATGCTCGTTATGCTCAATTTAATGCCACTTTATAAGGGGTCGAAAAAGTGTCACGGTTGGACTTCACGCAACTGCACTAACAGCAACACCATTAACAGCTGCACAGTCTCGGACTGCTGTACTAGCTACTACATGACTGTCTCTGTAGTACTAGCACTTGTGGTGGAAGATGGCCACAGACACTATGTGTACAATCCTGTAGTTAGGCGCCAGGCGAGATTTGCGTGACCCCAGATTCTAGACTTGAACTTTGTTACTTGCCACCTAAGGCGCCGGTCACACATGCATGGCGCTTTTGCGACACCACCAAAGCTGCACCACAAAAGTTGGGATATCCCCAGATCACCATGGATACTGCGCCTGGCGCCACTGGCGCCACGGCGGCAATCTCAAAAGCGCCACAACCAAAAAATTGATGGCGAAACACAAAAGCGGTAGTGCAACTTTTGCGGCGTTGTCGTTGTTGGATCTCTTGGATCTTGGAAAAATTAGTTTTTCATCTCTCGTCATGAAGTGGACTGCTGACCGAGAGCAACTGCTCCTCTCCCTCTATTTCGAGGTCAACCATCCGACATGGGACTCGACTCAGGCGTCCACCGATGCTCAAGGAGCTTCTGCAAGATTCAAACGAAGAGAAATTGAACAACATGAATATTGAGGCAATCTCCATAGCTCTCCGCAGTCGCTGGTCACGACGTAGTCGGCGATTCTGGGCGTTTCTGCGATCCAAACCAGCGCAGGAAAGGAATTTTGAGGCTATAGTCTTTTTCAGAGAAAAGTTTTACGACACCTGTGGAGACCCGTGAAGCTGCGTGCGTACCAAAGCCTTTGCATGTGTGACCGCCGGCAGAAAAGAGCCGCAAAAGCGCCCACTGCCAGCGTGTTGGAGGCAGCCGCAAAAGCGGTGTCGCCGCCTGCATGTGTGACCGGCGCCTAACCGGTAAAGTCTCACTAGAGTGAGAGAAGAGCCTGTTATGATGTGCGGAACCTCTCTACTGACATATTGTACATGTCCTAGCTACAAAGCCTACAATTACTAGTATGTCATTGTACATGACTGATTGTGAGCCAGAGCACGCTAAAATATGACCACAGACCAAAAATTCGATTTTCAGTTTTTGTTCAAAAATGATCAAACACACCTAATGTTCACTATCTGAAAGTTTTGGATTGATCGGACATGTCTAAGTGCTGCTACAATGGTATTATATGCAGCACTGTTGAAATGGTGAAATTCTGTGTACAGCAATGGGATTGTCATTTTGCACACAGTTGATATGTCCCTTAGTTCATCCTTTCCTGGTCAGTTCCTCTGCCCAGGGTCTTATAGCATGAGCTGACAGGTACTCGGCCACATCAAAAATTCCTATAGGCAGCTGAGCTGGGTGTCCGAAATACCTCCTGTCTGGAGCGCACCTGGAGAACCGCCAGCGAAAACACGGTCAACATCTGTAGATGGCCGAAGAAGTTAGCACTCCACATCCTCTCCATCACACTCCACCTGTACTTTCAGATATACAGTATACACTGCTGCACACAGTCTTCCTCGACATACTCGACGTTGTACTCAAATTCCCCACACCAAAGCCCATCTGCACACGGTTTTCTCCGCTCGCCAGAGAATACTGCTTTCGCTGCCTACTGCTCGTGCTAATGATGTTCCGCATAAGGGTGCTCAAATTATCGACTTGAGCAAGTTGAGGGAGGAGCAGAGTCCATTGATTGTTTTTGCACTTGAAACCAAGACTGGCATTGTCCCGGATATGTGCAACGATGTCCATTCTGGCCAAATCATCGGCCGACTCGCCTCCCAAGTCAGTGCCGATGCCAATCGCTTGCCAGGTTGTCATCAGAGTAGAATTCCTGCAGACCGTGGGACTACCAGCATCAATTATTTTACGCTCGATGAAAGTGTCGCCCTCAAATGACTCGTCGCTGTAGCCATCATCGTCTTCCTTCTGTTTCCGACCCGAATCCTCCAAATATTTTATCCTGCGCATGGAGTGCGAGGATGTCGTCTTCTTCCGCTCCGCAGTACATTACTACTACTAGGCTCTTCCGTCGATACATCGATGATGATCAGTTTTAGGCGCCTCAGCGCAACATGGAATACAAACTCAAACAAATAAACTTACTGTTGTGTTAGCCTGAAGCCACGCAGGAGTCCATTGTGGGACAAGACAAAGACTGATTTATTTACCACGAGCCTGCATAATTATAGATCAGAGAGAGAGAGACAATACGGAGAGGGACAATACGGCGACAAACACTATACACAACACACGGAAAAGGGATATATTGTGTAGATACATATTTTCTCTCTCTTCCCCTCCTTCCCCGGAAAGGGAGATGTTGTGTATAGTGTTTGTCGCCGTATTGTCCCTCTCCGTATTGTCTCTCTCTCTCTGATCTATAATTATGCAGGCTCGTGGTACATAAATCAGTCTTTGTCTTGTCCCACAATGGACTCCTGCGTGGCTTCAGGCTAACACAACATGGTGGCAGCTGTGGTTTCTACGACTGTAGGAAAGAACCCTTCGCCTCTAGCCCGCAGCCGAGCATCCCCAGCTCCGGGACAGTCTCGTCATCGTCGTCGTCATGCGTCGTCGTCGTCAGTCTGAGAAGTTTGGTTGTTAGTCCAGTCATGCCCGGCATGCACTACGCTCTACTCGTTTCGTCCTACTCGTGGACTCTACTCTTCAGCAGCAGTCACGCCACTGCTCCTTGTCTCTGCTGACTGTCGTCCCTGTCCAGCCAGTTCGTCGTCCTCGCATGCTCAATCTCTCGGCAGCTCCGATAAGCCTGCTGTTGAGCACTGATCGCCATGTCCCCATGCCGTGCTCAACCCATCCGTCTGGGAAAGATAGAGGTGTCACGGTACGAGCGCTAAGGATCGACCAAGTCTGACTCGTGACGGAAGGAACTGCCAGTCGTATGCCGGTTAGCTGTAGCTCATTCCCTCTTTGTGTTTCATTTGTTTTCGTTTTGACCTTGTGTGCTTCTTTATTCTTTCTCTTCACTCTCGATCACCTCATTTTTTGGCCTCGAACTTCTTCAGTTTTCAAAACAACAAAATTCTCTTCTGTGCAGATGCTAGGCATGCCCTGCTACTAACAGTACTGTACTGGTGTACGTGTAGGCCCTAGCTCGTCTCTCAATCTTGTTTTTCATGTTCCTCTTTCTTCCCGGAAAAGGGATATATTGTGTAGATACATCTTTTCTCTCTCTTCCCCTCCTTCCCCGGAAAGGGAGATGTTGTGTATAGTGTTTGTCGCCGTAAAAAAACTTGCTGATTATGCTAGTGCAAGGCTAGTTTCCAGAAAGTGCTAAATATGCTAGATATAATGCTAGCGTTATCCGCCGGGGCCTAGCGAACAGACCGATATTTTGCTCCATTTTGCCAGCAAATTCCCTTTCAAAATTCTTCGATATTTTGTTAGCAGAATTGCTAGCAAAATCGGGCTATGCCTAGCGCCAGGTCAACTTATTGCACGTGACCATTGCGCGCGGAAAAAGTGTTGCAATGTACACGATTATCGTTTTCGTGTAAACAGCAAAAACGTTTCGAAAACGATTGAAAAACGTTTTTCAATTGTTGTCAGTCTAGATTTTATGCGCAGATGGAGAAAAAATGCGCAGAATTTTTATAATGAGATGAAAAGCAGAATTAATAAGAAAAAAGAATAGATGAAATGAAAGCCTGCTCACAACCCCGCCCAGCCTTGCGAACTGGGTACTAGTATGGTGGATTAAGAACCCGGTTCAACGCTCGAGCAAGCGCTCTCCACTCAAGGTGTTCACAGCAACTGATAGGAACTCATATGGGAAAATTATAGAAAATAAATAATAAGATAAAAGAGAATAAATTTCAACGCACCTCAATAAACGGAGCCCCACATACAGTACCTCAGAAAAGTGGATCTTCCGACCAGTGTTTTTGTTGACGTCACAACCAGATGATGTAGCTGCTTCGCAGAGACGTCTTACTGCACAAATTACAAATAAATTTTATTCTTCGATTAGAAAACCCAAGCGCTTTCAGAGCCCTCCGAAGAGAGTCCGGGATGAAACCACGCACACCTACCTCAACCGAAAAAGAAAAGACCTGCCACCCGTTTGCTCGGCATTGATCGGCCAGATCCGCATACCGCCTGTCCTTTCGCGAGTTACTGACACTGAATCTGTCCTCAGCACAAACTGTCAACTCCATCCAGAATACAATCCTACGACTCGTAGAGTACAGAACTTACTATATCTGGTCTTAGGGTGGTAAGTGCAACACAGCTAGGGAAAGAAATCTTTGCACTAACTGAGTCAACAAGATGTTTCCAGTCCGAGGCTGAGGCCGCTGACAGGAGATCAGTCGTAACCAACTTTCGTCTGGGCTGAACGCGAACAGGCTTCTCTCCCGCCTTGCAAAACGAGATGAAGTCAAGCTCATAATCGTCGTATCTAATATTGACTGAGTACGAGGTCAATATAGGAAATAAAAGCCGAGTAAGGGGCCGTTCGTAAAATTAATATCGAACTTTTTTCACCAAACGAATGGACCGTATGCGTGTTAAAACAAAATGGCGTCACGATTTATTGAAAGTGGTATAGTTGGTGGTACGAGTGTTCAAACCCATTTGAACTTCATACTGTTCGTCTTCTTTTTGACATGCTCTCTTTCCATCGTCCTTAGCTTTTGTTTGTTGTGAGCTGTTTTGGCTTTCTCCTATACCTCTGGGGGATGCCAAGTGATGGTTTTGAGAGGCTGGTGATGGCTGTGAGCGAGAGTTTGCCGATCGGCGTCGTCCTCGCTATAGCGATGAAAATACTAGTTACTGCGCACCTGGCAGATATCACAACACGTCGGAGCGTCCAGGAGCAAAGGAATCTTGGGTTTTCACTGGAATCTAGTTCCTCCAGCATCGTGTAGCCCACCGTCGGTGAATGGCCGTCCAGAAAGGTCGAACCTGGTCTTCTGCAGCATCTCGCAGTCCTGCGAGGCACACTGAATACGCCTGTCATGTATTCTACAAATAAAAATCACGAAGTAGTGGACTTTATAGTGATGAGTCTATCCTGTATGCTGCAAAAGACGCAGGAAATGTGACTGGTGTCCGTACACTGGACGCCAATATCATCCCGGTCTTCTCCTGCAGGATCATGCAGGCTGTTTGACATTGACATACCGGTATGCAGTGTGTCGACATTGGCCTGGTTTGGCAGCTATCTGCCTGGGTGGATGTAGCAGGTTTGCATTGGCGCGTCGTCCAGTCCGGCATTTTCTTGTAACTGTGGAGTACCGGCAGGGTTTGAGAGGTTGCTCGTGCTGTGAACACATCTCTACTGCCTGTCTCCGACGGTCCTGGAAGTGCCGTCTCGCCGCTTCCTTGCTCTACAGTCACGCCGTTATTTCGCTTTGTTTCATGGTGCAGCTCAAAACCTACCCAAACAACTGTGAGCTCGCAACATGGTATGGACAAATTGCACCACTCATGTTGGTTAACTAAAACCGGGATAGTCGAGTAAGCGAGTTCACTCCCTGGGCCATGGCAAGATCTGTTCAGCGCGGGCTATTCCAACCTCCAAGTGCATAGTCACCGATCGATCCATGCGATGGTAGTTGACCTACAAAGAGCCAAGGTCTACGAGTACTACTATTGGATGCTTTCTACATGCAGTCAACAAAATCAAAGTACCTCAGTATGCCCCAGAATAGGGCATTTGCATCTATAGCATGACACAACAGGGGTTCTGCCGGCACCTGTCAAACAAGCAGTAGCGACTAGTGCCAGCTACCTATTGGAGGCTAGCCGCTACAGTCTGTCACTGGAGATAATTATTATGTTCACTGTTTAGACTGAGCACAATCAATGATGCCCAATCAATCTGCCCAATGTGTGTTCTGTTCCACCTAATTATAACGTCCCATCGCATCAACCCTACTACACACACATGTTGTCACTCTAGCATGACTTGTGTTATTATTGTTTATTTTGATTCGCACGATAAATAGAGCACAATAAACGTTAACTTGACCGAAGGATAAAGGCGACTGCAGATAGAGGAACACATCGAGGTACAGGTACCGGCATCAATACAGTATCAGAGAGAAACAAACAAAAATGAGAGGTACGCAGAAAAAGCTCTCGTAAGCCCAAGGGGAAGTGGTTGATGAGGGATGAATGCACTCTCCACGCTCATCTACACTGTTCGTGGAAATGCACACATACATACAATAATATACAACATAGCAATAGCATGCACAGAACCGAACAATTTCATGTTCACACATGCAAGCACAGACCTGAACATTAGTACCAAAAGCCGATACAGACAATATCCCCATACACACAGACGCACACACACACACACACACACACACACACACACACACACACACACACACACACACAATGTCCCATGTATGCACCCATGGCGAGAAAAGCACACAAATCTACAAATGCACTGGATGTGAACCCACAGATTTTCTCTTATAGCAACGATAGCGGATCTGATTCTGAATGAAACACACACACACAATACAATCATTGAACGCCCATCCGCAGATGATGGCATGTCCTGAAAGAACAGGCAGTGTTCCAGTAATGGGGAACAGAACTTTGAGTGGCGAGTGAGGTATACACACACACACACGTGCGTGCGCGGGCACACACTAAAGTATTCAGAAATAGAATCGACATTGTAGTATTCATTGGTTGGGGAATGGAAAGGAAAATAAAACATTGCTGTAGGTTATTGTTGTAAGGACACTGGGAGCACAACAGAAAGGTAAGCAACTTGCTTTGAAGCAAAGAAAGTTATTATTCCACGGATCTCAGAAGGAAGGAACGTTCCAGAATGCTGCACTGGCAACAGGCGGCCTGCATGTGCGCGGCCCCTGCAGTCGGTCCAGCTGCCGGCCTTGCAGTGCTGAAAAGAATGTGCAGTACAGCATGTCACATAGTATCGCAGCCTGGACAAATAGGCGCTGGGAAGTCCTAGTTATGTGCTCACCTACACCACGATGCACCAATCTTCTGAGCTACTTTGGCAACAACTTTGTCCACTTGAGACTCCCATGGGCTGAGCCAGTTGTTGAGGGCTGCACCAAGGTGGACGGCAATGACCGCTGATGGCAAGGCAATCCATGACACACAGTCACTAGGGCATCGTCCACATGGCGCTGAGGCTGGATCGATAAAATCAACCTTTAGGCTGTCGCGGGGTTGACAACGAGGCCGCTGTCTCGAAGCTAGTCAGTCAGCCTGGTCACCGCCATTGACGAACCAGTCGCCATCGCCAGCAGTGGCGGTAGGTTGTGAAAAGTGTGGTGCAATATTGTCAGCAAATTCAGTACTTAGGATAAGATGAGTGACAAAGGGAACGTTGTGTTTGATAATATTGAAGTGAACAGGGATGATCACAAACCCTGCGCGTACTCCACCGTGAGTTACAAGAAAATTCCGGACTGGACGACGAGCAAACGCCAACCTGCTACATCCAACCAGGCAGATACTATTACGATAGCTGCCAAACCAGGTCAATGCCGACCTACTGCATAATGTCAATGTCAAACAGATCCTGCAGGAGAAGACTGGGGTGTTGGCGTCCAGTCACTGAGTGTACAGACACCAGTCACATTTCCTGTGTCTTTTGCAGCATACAGGCTGAGACTCATCACTGTGGAGTCCACTAGGCACTACTGCATGAGTTTTATTTGTACAATACATGGCAGGCGTACACGGTGAGCCTCGCAGGACTGCGAGGTGCTGCAGAAGACCAGGTTCGACCTTTCTGGACGGCCATTCACCGACGGTGGGCTACACGATGCTGGAGGAACTAGATTCCAGTGAAAACCCAAGATTCCTTTGCTCCTGGACGCTCCGACGTGTTGTGATATCTGCCAGGTGCGCAGTAACTAGTATTTTCATCGCTACAGCGAGGACGACGCCGATCGGCAAACTCTCGCTCACAGCCATCACCAGCCTCTCAAAACCATCACTTGGCATCCCCCAGAGGTACAGGAGAAAGCCAAAACAGCTCACAACAAACAAAAGCTAAGGACGATGGAAAGAGAGCATGTCAAAAAGAAGACGAACAGTATGCAGTTCAAAATTAATGGTTTTGAACATTCGTACCACCAACTATACCACTTTCAATAAATCGTGACGCCATTTTGTTTTAACATGAATATCGCGGATTATTTTATTTTAGACCCAACCCCTCCCTCCCTCCCCCTCAGAACGCCAAAAAAATGTTGAGATATACATGCGTATACAACAAAAGTCGCAAGTGTGTCACTGCTCCTAAAGACATGTACATGTGATTGTATCGAACTTTTCTGAAACGAAATTGGTCAACCCCGCCCACCCCATAACGAAATTATTTCGTTTCGTGAAAAAAGTTCGATAATAATTATTATGGACGACCCCTAAAAGACCGAGGCGAAGCCGAGGTCTTATATTTCCTATACTGACCAAGTACGAAGTCAATATTAGATTTATCACGACAAACAGTCCGTATTTCAAATTCCAGAACGATAACCTCATGAATCCCGGGTTTATGATTGCACAACCGTTGGCGTTGCACCACCACCTACTCAAGCAGTGACAATGCTGCACTAGGCACCGTTCAACTGCGCAACCCCTAACTAAGCAGTCAAATATAAGCAGTCAATAAAGGAGTGAAATATGCAGGGGTATTTGACTGCTTAGGTATGGCAAAAATCTATGCGAGTCAATACTAAGGCCAGTAAGGGAGTGATAACTATTACTTGTACTACTACTCCCTGGTCACCAGTGTAACTACACTGTACGTCGTGTACCTGTTCATATTTTCTCTAGAGGCCGCGATTGCACAATGTTTGTAGCGCGTAGACCAGGAAAGGACTCCCTGGCTTGGTCTAGACCTACCCAGCTAGCTACAAAACAAGTGGCGGCCCAGCGATGGCAGCACTGACGCCGAGCTCAAGGAATATCACCCTGAACTCTGTTCCAGGTGCGGGAATTTGGCCACCGTGTCACTGTGACTCTGGCGGCAGCGCAGCGCCAAGGTCGAGGCCGGCTGTAGCATCGCTTGACGAACCAGTGTTGGTGGCCGCCGTGTATTTCCAGTAAAAGTCCCTGGCTTTGGCCTTCATGTTGTCAATTTTGGTCACAAGAGGGTTCTGCTTCCTCTCCAAACAATTCTTTCAAATCAGTACTAGATCAAATTTTCAGTGAATTCTCCGACTGCCTCTTCATCAGACCCCGGGATTTCTCTGCATGTCCAGCCATGACTGTATCAATGTCGCCTCCGAGTGATCGCTGAAACGGACGTGTGGCAACTCCAAAGCGAAAACAAGCGGCAGCTGGAAACAGCAAGGAAAAACTGCGATCCGCAAACTCCATCGACTCCCACACAACAAACACTGCGAAAACGGCACGTAGATGAGAAACGTTCTTTCTCGCGACTCACGTTCCGCGTGAATCCCACGTTCCCCGTTTTCGGCCATTTTTCGTCACTCACCTTGGCAACAAGCATGTTTACGGCGTGTTAACGTGGTTTTCTACCTAGTCTGGACAGGCCCTAATAACTGACACAATCACGAAAGCCGTTTCTCGGTTCGTTCCGTCCAAGACACTGACAGTGAAGTCAACGGATCCGAAATGGTGGACACCTGAGTGTGCAGCCGCAATGAAGGAGAAGGACAAACGCTGGCGCACTTGGAGGAAACACCCTCACGACTTTGCACTGAAACATGAGTTTACACGGCTGTCCCATGCATGCGACGCGCGTTCATTTAAATATGGCGGCCAAATTTTAATCTTTTTCATTTTTACGCGACCTGGCCTAGTCGTATGTTTGCAATTTCGCTCGACTTCCATCTCAAACGGGCAAGGTCAACCGAAACCACGGGTGTTTACCAGGTCATTCGATAGAGTTTAGAGCTTGGACTGGCCTTGCCTTCGACTGTGCCGCCGCACGAGCGATCTTCTTGGGTTACCCACGCGCTACGCATGGTTTCTTTCTCGACGTGGGTGCAATTATTTTTGGATCGTCGCTCGATTTCAAGGGCTCGCCAACCTCTTCAGCGAATTTTCTCCGCCTCGCAGACAATTTTCTAGAATACCTCGATGTCCTAGCCTTTCGATTTCGTGTATTCCTAAGCTTGACGTGCATCACTGTAGCTTTTCGTGGCCATGTTAGAGACGTTATTTTGTTCAGAAATGGAGGCTCATGTTAGCTTCCTGTTGTCGTATTGGAGGGGAGAAATTCGCGTCAAGGAGTGGACGGACGAAGTATCGTGTGGCAGATCATACTGAATCCATTTTGGCAGTGTTTCATCTCAAGATGAAACCAAATACACCCTGAACTTTTTTGCCACACTTGCAAATTGGCCATGGAATGCACTGCTACTGCCAGGGGCCCAACATTCTCTGGAGCTCCAGAGGTGGATGTACACCACTCAAAGACTGGGAGCCACACAGTGGGACAAACTGTTTGAAATGCAAGTCTTCCAAGCCTGGCAGGAAGTCCAAATGCAAAACACAAACGCAAGACAAACTTGCGGCACGGGAGAAAACGCGGGCCATCGCCCGCAAGCACGAGCACATCCACGCCGCCACCACTGACAGCAGCATCACCAACAAACCCCCCCCCCCACCACACCAATACCTGATCACTGGATAGTTTAGTCTGTTCGGTTCACGAATTCAAAAAAGGAAGACAAAATAACAAAACTAAAAACGCGAGCGTCGCATGGACCGAATCTGATGAGCAGCAGCACGTCACACCCGCATACCAAGTTTAGTAGTAGTAGTAGTAGTACAGTATTTATTCATATTTCTCTAGGGCTTAGTGGGTAAATCTCTGCATCCAGAACAGTTCAGATAGGAATGCAATAACACACGCACAATGTCCACTATCTCACAGTGTCACAGGTAGGGAGAGAAGTGTTTGCAGCTTGCTGGTAGACGTTCAGCCGTGCATGCATTGGCAAATGGCTAGAGCAGACGGCCCGCTGCCCTTAATGTAAGGCACACACGCAAGCGTCAGAGCTACAGCAGCCAAACAGCATAGTTTATGGATTCATGAAAGATTGCACCATACACTGCGCCAGCTCTGGTAGGGTGCCCTATTTGAGCATCGTCACTGATCGGTGACGTTTTGCAAGCCTCACCATCAAAGATGCGAGGTGATGCTTCTGATCGACTTGCTGGCATGATAGTCACAAGCATAACTAACGAAGGATGGCTGGAAGTCGAAACCAGCCGTAGATGTAGATTCCAGGTATACCAGAGAATTACTGACGCCAGCACTTTATCCGATGCCCCATCAGCGTCAACTGTACGCCGATGGTCACAGGACCGTGACAGCCTTTCGATCGGTCTACGGTCGGGAGACAGGGCTGCAAGCCCAAACTGAGCAGCGGGTATATAGTGTTCGTCACCAGCTGAGCAAGAGAGCTTGCTGAGAGATTTAGGTGTGCACTGTTCAGCAACCAGTCCCAATATAGGTTTGTCCATGAAGGCTGGTGATCCCCAGCTATCATACAACAAATTCCTACTCACTGCGCATATGCGCATATGGCTTGTGAAACAGCAGCAGAAACTGCACTGCCTTGACAAACGCACCAGTTACCATGATGGAGCAGATATGCCCAGCCCTGGAAGCCAACACCAAATCTCCAATCGCTAGTACAAGTAGCTCTTCACAAAATCATGCCTAGTGCATGCTTGCAGTGATATATCCAGCAGTTACTGCTGAGGAGATATATTGCGTCGTTGAAGTCGAAGACGCTCATCAAAGATTTATTGCCATCAATTCTTGGCCTTATGCAGGCACGAGGTGGTCTCCCGTGGCATTGGCCATATTACCCCAAGCTGCACTTGCTCGAGGAGCACGTTGTTTCGCTCATGAAAGTCCTTCGTGTTGGACTGAGTAGGCTTGCTGAGAGAACAGAGCGCTGAATCCATCCACGCCCACAACTACGAATAATTTACAAAAACATTCCTACTGCAGATCAGCGCTTGAAAACGGCGATGCAAATCAGCGACGTTGGGCTTCTCCATTCAAAAGGAGAGCCTTCCTAACAAAGCCGGCAATTCTCATGTGACACTACATAGTCTCTCAAGCACTCTAGTTCAGGTCTTCTTCTCTCCACTCCATTATCATTTCGATCTTCACTCGGTCGACGTGATGGTAGTAGCTATGTAAATAATTATGATGGATTCCTCCCGATCCTCGTCGTGGCTAAAATTTGTTCGGTGTTTGTCTAAATTCTCAAACTGACAGGGTTTACAAGAGAAATGTACCTAATTTTGTACGATTGATGCAGATAAATCGGAATATGTCCGACTTCATAAATCCGTGCGGTAAACCGCATGAAAGGACGCCATGTCATTAGTTGGTGCACATGAAGTCACCGTGTTTACCCGTTCTGTAAACAATGCTATCGCAGTCCTGACTAGATCTAGAGTTTCCAAAGAGAACAGCCTCAGACATAGCTTGTCGAATGGGTCCCTGAAGGAGAAGGAATGGTGGACGAAGCTAAACTGCGCTTGTGGCGGGGGTCGGAACGCTGATGTTAGATAGGAATACATACATTATGACATGCACATGTACTTGACTTGTTACACCAGCCTCACCTTCTATCCTCTTTTACATGCACTACTTATACTATACTATGCGCTGTATTCATGTATTGTTCCCACACACTTTCGAGGTTGACCTTAGATAGCACACTGGAGACCTTTTGATGCATTTCACTTTCAGCCGCACTTTTTGTTATCTACACTAACAGCTGTACATACATCCTAATGCCCCTTTCAACAGTTGTCCTCCTGGTTTTATTGCACACCTACATGTACTTCCTCCGCGTCATCGAAATTGTCGCAGTTTGACTAGTGACTTGTCACTTGTTACTGACAACTCCATAAACTAAGCCATTCGAAACTTATTACACAGTATGATAGTCTGAAGACTAGAGTAACGTTCTAGGACAATTGGACTGAGAGTTTTCATGCAGAGATGAAGTCCTCGTCGTCGCTGATGTCAATGGACGCAAAAATATCGTTCCCAAATATTTCAAGGAAGGTTGAAAGTTGGTCGCGCCTCATCTCAAACGCTTTGACTTTCTCCACAGGACAAGAGCTGCTATGCTTGTCGTCTGCTAGCTCTGGATGATTTCTACTTCACCACCAACGAAGCCTAGTAAGAATACACGATCGTTGCGAGGTCGGTTGATTACCGTCGGCGGAATCACCTCGGAATCACCTCGATCTTGAAAATAATGAACTTTTTTTTAGCCGTGGCATGCCCACAGCTCATGCAGGTAAGTGTAGTATCACGTCCAGCGCGCCCTCTTTTTCAGCACTGGTATACCATGGTACGGCACCTGCGCGTGCATCACTAGCACTACGTGTAGAGTCTACACGGCTCTTGCAGGTACAATCATGTACTAGTACTAGTAGTAGTACTGAGTGTCTCAGCCAGAGCGACAAATTTTATCGCTGTTGCAGGCATTTAGTTTGCCGACCCCTCGATGTTTCTCCAAGCGCTGCCACTTGTTCCACGAAGTCATTCTCACCCCAGCTAAGGTAAAGCAGTGATGGGGCTTGAGTGAATGGCCATAAGCACGAGAAATGTGCAGGCTGCAACACCTGACTGATCTCAGCGAGTCGAAATTACCAGCGCAGCGACATCAGCGAAGAAATTGCGTCTAGTTCAAAAATTCCAGCTTCCAATAACAGAAAATAGAACTTTGCCGTCACCCTATACTGATGACTATCGCCTATGTCCGATCCCTTGCCTCTGGTACGAGTGCTGGTGAGTAAATACCGCATTTTACATCAAAAGTCAAACTGCGACAATTTCGATGACGCGGAGGAAGTATACGATGTATTGTACACCCTTCTATTCAGTTCTTCCTCTACAACGTATTCCTCTTGCACAGGTGCCATGTCCCGACCTTTCCCATTCTTCTGCCCACACAATCATGTACCTTGTAGTTTGACCTTTCTTCTTACTTCTCTCTGCTCTACGTATCCGCTGACCATAGGCTAGCTTACTTACTCACCCAATAAAAGCTGCTGCCTTTCTAGTTTCCTACGGATTAGTTTCTTGCCGATTAAGATCAGTTCCTACCTCTTAGATTCATGCTAGAGAACTCTTTCTCTCTCTCTCTCGGAATAAGTGTGCAATTCTGTATGATAACCATTATCCATTACTGTACCCTCGTGCTCTGCCGACTGAGTGAAACCGGGACTTAACACTGACATTCCCCTGCTTGTTGATAGTGAAGGTTGCGAGAGGGCCACAAGCTATGAGAAATCGGAGGCTTTCGCACGGTTCTTTTCGAAGAAATGCCGTGTACCAGGCCGCGACCTTACTTCGATGGATTTACCGGACACGGCATTCGCTGGTGCACCTGCACTAACGACAGTCCACTTTCACCCTCATGCAGTCCACCGGCTTTTAGCTCGCCTGGATGCCTCAAAGGCGACTGGACCCGACGGTATTTCCGCTCGTGTCTTGAAGGAATGCGAAAGAGAACTTGCCAAGCCACTGTGTCAGCTCTTTGCCCTTTGCTTCCAGCACGGAGTCCATGGAGTTGCTGTTGGATTGGTGTTTATGTTGATGTCGCCACAAACGATCACGTTCTTCCCGGGCATTATAGCTGAATGGAGATGGTCGTCCAGGCAGTCCCAGTATCGAACTGGCTCAGATGGAGGTCAAGAAATGGTTCCTATCAAACAAGTTCCAGATTGGCAATGGATTTCTCCCCAGCAGCTCTCAATTGCCGATGCTGTGAGGTCCATTCTTGGCCGTTGACCAGGAGGGATGCCTTGGAGTACAGGCAGACCCCTCCACCGCCTGATCTTTTCTGTCTGAGCGCAGTATGTTGAAGCCATCCAAAGGTATCTCTCCATCAGACACGGTGTCGTCTAGCCAGGTCTCGTTTACACAGATGATGTCAGGACTGTGAAGGTCGGCAAGCCATGCCAGCTCTCCAAATTTGTTCCTCAGGCTCCTAATGTTCAGCAGTAAAATTCGAATTGTTGGAGTTTGTGGCATGTGCAATTTACAAGGAGGCTTCTAAAGAGACAGGTGACTTTGCTGGTGGGCGCTTTGCAGAACGCTGGAGACTGGGAGTACCTGATAGGTCGTTGTCCCCACGCTCTAACTGGTCAGGGTTGCCGCCCTTGCTGTCTTCGGAATACTTTTCGAAGTTTCATTGCAGCGAGTAAACTGGTCGAGGCCAGAATACCTTTGAATTGACAAGTGCAGCCGTCTTCGAATTCACAACAAATCGTGCAGAGGAGCTAGCCTCCTTCCGGATCTTGCACTCGTGAATTATTATATGGACTTCGGTTTTCGCTGTGCTTGCACGGGTTGTGACGAACTCATTAAGTTTCTCCGCACTGGTGTCACTTGGTAGGCTGCCCAGGAACAATACCGTTCTCTTCCCAGTTGGCTTTTTGCTGCAGACTAGCTCCCAAAGTCCACTTTCAGCCTTGTCGTCTTGCTACTATTTGGTTCTTGCACTGATAAGGAACAGGGTTCTTTGTCTTATGGGAGTACGACAGTTAGAACTAATGTCTTGGCTCTCTGGTTGGTCTGGTAAGACTAAAGTACGAAACACTACACACCTGATCAGTGCTAGGGGTCTGCATGGTAAAGGGTTCAGAGGTCATGCAGACAGTGTTTTCACTGAAAAGCAGGGTAGAAATCATGGCAATACATTAGGCCAAACTAAAGAAGGTGTGTGGTTCGACTAACATGGACATTTTTTTTACGGGCGGGCGGGCGGATTTTTTTTTTTTAATATAATTTTTTAGTACATGTAAATACACTGTACTGCCTTTAGACACCCAGTACATCGGCATTATTACGCAGTGTTATGCCATACATGTTGTATAAAGGGATCACTGGCTAATACTTTGAAACATTGTGTAGCTCTGGAACGAGAAGAGAATAACTTCAAGCGGTGACTCTGACTGTCCAAATCATCAAGCAAATGAAGAACGATGCGAGTTGAAAGTAAGTTCGGGAACTACTTCGTACTCAATCGAAGTACAAATTGTACAATGTACCGGTACATGTATTGCTAGTTTGGTGTCGGCGTGCACGAATACATGGGCTTTTTCCATCGACGCTCAGTCACACGACAGCCCGCCGAAAAAAAGTTACGGTCGGGCTGAAAAATGTACGGTCGGTCGGGTGAGTCGAACCACAGACCTTCTTCAGTGTGGCCTTATTATTTTATCGTATGCTCGAACGCGTCTTCTTCAAAGTTCTTTCTCACACTGATAGAGTACATGTAGCAGAAGATGCGAGTGAATCAGCCTTTTTCAGGTATCCCGGGGCGGACGAGATAGTGACGGGTAGTCCGCAAAACTCCGCGTACATGTACATTATGCTGCATGTTACCAAGTCATGACCTCTGGATTTTAGGCTATTTTAGCAGCCATGATTGTGCAGGCTATGGATATTGCTCTAATAATTAAAAAAATCGAGGTATAGTTGATGTTCGGTCATGATGGAAGGAGAGGTGGAGCTACGGGAGAGATGAGCTGGTTATTCGTAGAGTGAGGGTGACATCGGTTGGACACGTATGGCGATTACGAATACAGCTGAACATGATAATTTTCAAAGGTATCTCAAACTAATTTTATCAATGAAAAAATCTTTTTACAAAAGAAGTCAATAACATAATTATTATATTATAATGAAGAAGTAATGTTTTCTCTTTTCCATGTTGATCTCTAGCATGCATGGACACCTTGGTATAGGGATACTCATGTATGTGTTGTACTTGTGGCCACTTGCAAGTGCGAAAAAGGCACAATTTTCCGAACTTTGCGGAGGCTCCAAAAGTACATCAAAGTGATTATGACAAAGGTCAAAAAGAATGGTTCAACCAATTATATATACATACGTTGTAACGCTGCGTTTCATGCACGTAGCTAAATGCTAAGGCAATCATCAGACAACTAATGCTTTTGTCGCGGGATAGCTTGTTCTTATTGTGGGGGATACGCGTGGGCATTTAGAGGAGGTGTGAGTTATCAATGCAGGGCATGCATGGGAAGAGCAAGTGATAAGAATTACATCACTGGATGGGCATGCGCAGTAGGCGCGAGCCAGGGAGTCGTAAAATACCGGGAGGCGACACGCCACACATTTCACGATCCGAGGATTGCTGCACTCGACCCGCGAAATTTGAAGCGTGATTGAAACGTCGTCGTCATCTTCTTTTTCTCAATTGTTTTTGCTATATGTTTCGAGGCTATTCTGGATCTCCAGAGCGAAAGCTGGTTGTTTCTGATACGTACCACGCATTACCTTAGGTTGAGCCGTGGCTTTTAATTTTTTTTGGGAAGTTCACTGCTTTGGAGACGACGGAATGTCAAGGTAAGTTATTCACGAAATGTACTCAAATTTGAATTGAGTCAGTGCGAATGACACCCTGTTTTCGGAATAGTTCTCCACTAAACACACCATGCCCATGGCCCCTTCATGTTGTCCAAGTTCCATTCTAGGTTTGTGTGAAGTTTCGAGATGAAGATCGACGATGTACTCACCTTTCCATGGAAGGGAAAAAAAAGTAGCATATCAAACAGAATCCATGCAGTATTTGATGCCACTATCCTCATTCTTCTGCATTCAAAGTGTTTCTATATGGCCAATGAATTGCACACAATACTTGTGATTTCTTAACTGTTCATAGCTGTTCATACTTGAAGTAACTGTGTTCTGAACACATTGCCTTCAGGAAACGTAAGGCCGAGTCGCCTGACCGACTGAGCAAAGTTCTCTGCGACGAAAGTCACACTATCGGCAAATGCACTCAAGGCGAATACCCTGTATACTGCTTGATCCACTTATCACAGAAGCATACACACACACGCACGCACACACATACCATGCATACGCCCGTCGCAAGAGAAGCACGCAAGTCTGCAAATGCACTGGATGTGCACCCACAGATTTTCTCTTAAAGCAACGATAGCGAACAAGATCTGAATGAGACAGATCAAGACTTGCACCAGATAACTGTATAATCCACACAACTGGCAAAGCCAAGTGAATCGACCACCAATGCACAACACACATACACCTTTGGACATTTGGATGCCCATTGCTCCGTGCAATGATAGCATCAGGAGTTGCAGTATTTCCTGTGGCGAGTTAGATCATTGGGCCGACGGAAGTCCCTGCCACAGCCGCAAATGAACACTCTAGGCTTTGGCACAGCCGCACACATATACACACACACACACACACACACATGCCCGTGCAACATTCACATGTCACTGCTTTAATTGTTTTAGCTGTGTCATATTGTGTCTTATACAGAGCTTCACTTTGGGAAAAGCTGTTGAGATGCTGGAGTGCACTTGTTGCCATGCTTGCGAAATGCCAGCACCATTGCATGCCTTCAGCTGGCACACTTCCTGGCGTAGCAGATTTCCAAAACCTGATGCCTTTTGTAACTGTGTCCTGATAACATGCAGGAATGACTCCATCGCCTCAGTAACACTCGCCTGTCTCATTGTCAGCAATTCACAAATTCCATGGATTATTTCACCTTCCATAGGCCTGTACACCATGGTGGCACTGCCACTCTTACATGGATCTGCACATAGGCAAAGCAAGGGTTGAGGGCGGAGGTTTACATACAATGTCAACAATTTACATACTAGGTACACACGTAATTTTCAGGACATGAATAAAATAATATCCTGTCACAGTTTTAACACTGTCATATGTCATAGTGAACAGACAATGCACCGTGGGCAGACTCCCATTTTTCGGGTGAGTTTGGGGCGCTTAGTATGCTACAGATTATACATTCGTGTTCACAAGGACAAGACGAGACCAAAAAATGCAGACGAGAGAATCTCACCAGTAGTCCATAGCTGAACATCTCCACAACTCAGGTCACCAAGTGGATACGTGGCGTCATCTACATCTTCCACGGTGGACTCATCACTTTGGCAGACATCTCTGTCAAGCTCCATCATCCTTTACCCCGTCAAGGCACAAACTTAGAATCACCAAATCAACTGCTGACACTCGGACGATTCCTTGGGAGCAGGATTATTTTTTTGATTTTTGGGACCAAACAGCGAACGCGTCCTTTGTGCATGACCTGCGCCGCTTTGACCTCATGGGGATTCTATTATTTTCCCTCAGCACTCGTGCCCGAGCTGAGTCAATCATCCGACGCGGTTGTGCATCTCGTGTCGCCTCCCGGTATTTTACGACTCCCTGGCGCGAACTATGCATGGAGCGTGCAGAGGCGGAGGAACCACCAGGCAGGACAAGGGTACGCCATGGGGGCACTGGGCAGGGGGTGTGATGTGTGGCGGTGGAAGCACACTGTGGTGTCCACATTCATCAGCCGCGGGTATTCAGAGGGTGTGGCGGTGATAGTGGTAGCACGCGGTGGCTATGTGACGGCAGAGTAGGTGGAGAGGTAGAACTTGTTTTGGTGTCTGCACTTTGATACCAACTCCGACCTCTTGTTGAGCAGAGTGTGAGGCGTCTTGAAGGTGATGATGCGCAACTTTTCTGCTAAACACAAGCAGAACCTTTTGGATATGTTGCTGTAGGACTTGGCCCGATCTATGACTGCCCATCTGATACTGTATCCCTCACCTTGGTCAGCCAGCGTCCATGTGTGCTTGGATAGCTCGGTCTTGGTACGGTACTTTTCATGCCGCATGCTGGTTAGATGGTTGCCATAGCGCACCTTTTTTTTCTTTTTCTTTTTTTATTTGCTTTACATCGGAAGCTCAACAGTGCAGCTGCACAAATATGAAGAGGCCGATGGGACCAAAAGAAATAAATAAAAAAATAAAATAAAAAAAAACAATGTATATACATGTACATCAGTGTAAATGTTCATACATCAGTGTAAATGTTCAAATGTTTAGAAAAAAGGGGGATGAGTGGTGAACATAAAGAGAAAAGAAGAAAAACGTATGCTGAATGAACCTGGGCAATATTATACATGTAGCTGGTGAGAGACTAAACGTTGCCAACGTTGTCAAACAAAATTGCACGATATCGTTCAAACCAAACTGGATCATCCAATAAGCGCTTTAAACCACGATCGAACTGAGAGGTAAACAAAGAGGATTTCAAGTCATTAGGTAGAGCATTAAAAAACGGAGCAGCACGAAGCACAAAGGATTTTTGACCGAGTGTTGTTCTGCATTTTAAATACGGGATATCATGTGTGTCGCGATTACGCGTGCTCCGGGTAGATTGCGGGGCTGGGAATAACGATGTAAATACAGGCAAAGGGCGAAGAATATGATTAATGAAAATGAACTTCCCAGTTGACACCAGAAAATAGTAGTCCAGGGGCTTAACATCAAGGTTTTTCAGAAGACCAGAAATACTGTCCCGGCTCGAAGCCCCACAAGCCGCTCGGATAGCTCTATTGTACACGCTTACTAGACGATTGTGATCCTTCGCAGTAATGAGTGTGACGAAGGAACAGACGCAGTACAGAATGTCAGGAAGAACGACAGACAGGATGTACTGGCGGCGTGCAAGTTTGCTCAGTTGCCGGAAGGTGCGACGTTAGACACCCACCTTCTGGGATACTTTTCTAACAATTACATCGATATGCTTGGTCCATGACAGGCAGTTGTCAACTTGGATACCAAGGAGACGAGTTTCGGTCACAAAATTAAGTGGCTCACCTTGAAGGCTAATGACACTTGGGTGCGTCGTGGGGTTTCGGCCGGGGGAAATGATCATAACACCTGACTTTTTAACATTGATCATCATGTGGAGCTTTGTAGCTCGTCACATAGTACATTCAAGCAAGGAATGACGGAGGCAATACACAGTTTGAGTGAGGGGGCACTTCGGTAGAGGGTCATATCATCTGCGAACATGGGAAGGGAACAGGTGAAGGAATCCGCTATGGTAGGGAGGTGGCTTATATAGACAAAAAGAGTACAGGACCCAGAACAGTACCTTGCGGGACTCCACGCGAAACTGGGAGGACTCTGGATGTAGCATGTGGCAGAGTGACTTTCTGCCGACGATCACACAGGTATGAGGCGAACCATGCTAGTGCTGTCCCTCCAATACCCTTGGCTTGCAGTGAAATGAGGAGGCACTGGTGGTTCACCCGATTCACCCGATCGAATGCCTTACTTAGGTCTAAAAACACAATCATGGTAGTGTGTCCAGTATCCCGGCTCGCAGTCCACTGGCTTACAGCCTTGGTGACGAGTTGGGCAGTAGAGTGATGGCGGCGGAAGCCATACTGGTCTTCATGGTATGGGCACTTGTCGTCAAATAGCTGCTGGAGCTGTCTAAGAACGACTTTCTCCAGGGCTTTGGCAATGACACTACTAAGGGATATGGGTCGGTACTGGGACGGGTCTGATCTGTCACTGCGTTGGGACTTTAACACTGGGCAAATGTTCGCTTCTTTGAACGTGGACGGGAGTATACCAGAAGAAAAGGAGGCATTAAACAGGATTGCTAGTGATGGGGCAAGAATGTAAGCGGCAGACTTTACAAGACAGGGCAGTATATTGTCTGGACCCGGGGCTTTGCGGGGCTTCAGGTCTAGTAGAAGAAGTTCTACTTCCGCAATGGTGACAGATGCGAACGACTCCAAATCGGTGGAGGAGACAGGCCCGAGCGGTATGTTGTAGGAGGCATCGGGGTCGTGAACGATTGAATGGAAATATGTATTCAGCGTCTCTGCTTCGACTGAGGTTTTGGGTTTAGCGGGTTTACGTTTTGTTACGCCATTGATCGCCGACCAGAACTTCCGAGGAGATTGTTCATAGTCTTCACAGAGCTCCGAAAAATATTTGTTGCGGAGCTGGCGATACAGGTTGTTGGATCGGGTGCGCAGTTGCCTGAATTGGAGTGCAGTAACTGGATCTTGGAAAGCTGAGGCTTTACCTTGAAGGGCGTCTCGCACAGGCCGATGTAGGCAACGTCTGTAGGGCCTTCCCTATTTTTTTTTTTAGATCTGAAATGTAGTCTTTGGCACCTATGATCAGGGGATGGCCCACGCCTGGTAAAAAAAAAACAAAAACAAAAAAAAACAATGAGAAGTTGCGTACAAATCGTGTACAAACTAAACAGACTATGGATTCGAACATAACAGAGTGGAAAACCGGAATCCGAGAAACCGATAACATGCAAAATCATGAAAAAGTGGGGGGGGGGGGGGGTACTGAAGCAGAACAGTAGCCAAACACACCAACGGATAGTTACCGAAAGCACTCTGCAGCAGCAAGGACCACAGAAGCATCAGAGTCAATGACTCTCTGGCGGGCATCTTGAGACCGTGGCCTGCGGTGACCACGGAGGCTGGCATTGGAGGCACGAACAAGAGAAAAGGAAACCCTTGACCTAATAAAGGCAAGAAGTGAGGAGAAGGGCTCCTTTCTCTTGTCGGCGAGCATAGAGGCGACACGCGTGAAAAAAGCGGAGGCGGACTTGCCGTAGCCGCCGGAAGCGCTGAACACAATGGGAGAAAAAGACGCGTGTTCAACTTCCCGGACGCGTTCTTCGTACGCGCGCCTTTTCTCGGCCTCATGCTTCCGGTAGGTGGCTGTGATGGACTGTTGGCGGTTGGAGCGGGCGTGCGGGTTGAATACCCGGATGTCCAGTAGTGCCCGTTCGAAACGTCCACCCCAGACACCCGATGCGGCCACATCCAGGCGGGCACCGTCCTCGGAGATGGCGGAGCGGTGACGGAAGGTCTCACCGGTTAGCGGCTGGAGATGTGGCTCGACCTGGACATCATGGGCCACGTCACGCAGGAGAGATGCGGTGAGATCCCGAAGGTCATTATGCCGCATGGCGGGGTAGCCACCAGTTGGGCAAGACAGCGCGTGTTCCGGTGAAAACGCTTTGCCGCACACACATTCTGTTGGCAGGCCTGGAGGGGTCCAACCATACCGTAGGCAGAGAGCGTCCCAGAACGCCTGCTTGTGTAGGTTGAAACCATACTGACGAAGGGGCCGACAGGTCAACCAGCTGGAGGCGCCCTTTTCAGCAGCAAGATTCATTGTGCGCTCTGTGGTGCTGGTGGAGGTGGCAATGACCGAGGCAACCGCTTCCTTCGCCAGGCGCCGGGACTGGGAAACAATCTCTGCCTTCGCTGTGATGGTGGCAGCTGGGACGCCTTCTGCTGACTGATCTTGCTGGAGGATCTTCTGCACGAGAGACTTGGTAATATGCATAGAGTCCTGGAACTGGGAGGCAAGGGAGGATGGGTTGACGATCCCCAGCCCTCCGTCCCTGCACGGTAGGGCCAGCATGGCACGCTCGATGTCTCCTGGCGGGACGCGGTTGATGATGGCAGGGATGAATTTGGTACGGATTCTTTCCTCCAAGGGTGCGAGCAGGTCGGCCGTATTTGGCACTGTCCGGGCGACAAAGAACCACTGATGGCGAACTCCCTGGCCGAAGGCAGCAAATGCCGCTTGTGGTTGGGTGCGGGCGAACTCAGCCAGAACATCCACTTCGCGACACCACTCATCCACCTTGCCTGACACATATGCCGAACAGAATGTTGGTGATCCGAGGACGGCACCTAGGTGGCGACACCCATCCGACCGGATGTCTATGCTGGAGTCCTGGAAGATTTCCCTGGCTCGATCTAAGCACTCGGGCTTCACCAAAAGTATCGACTTTTTGGCGTTGATGTAGTATCCATAGGATGGACCTTCTTCTTCCAGGATGGACCACCACTTATGAAGCCTGGTGAGAGTGCTTGCTGCTGTGGAATCATCTGCGAACCACGCTTGTACGGCTTTGCTAGAGGCAGCACGACGGATGAGAGGCTCGGTGCCCAACGCATACATTGCCATTGCGAGCGGATCGCCTTGTGTAGTTCCTTCACAGGAGAGAATGGTCTCGCCACCGACGAACAGCCGGGATGGGGACCGGTACGTATTGACGATGGTGGTGGAGAATTCTGGGCACAGATGCTGGATGTTGCGAATGCATACGTTGCGGTTGATACGATTGAACGCATTTGATGCATCGGCTAGGAGCACGGCCTCAGTGTCGTCTTGCGCGAATGCGGATCGCATAGCGTGGATGGCTGCTTCGATGCCGCTCTGTTGACCTGCGCACAGTTGGAGGCACCCTGTGGCTTGCTGAATTGCTGGGCCTACTACCATCAATATGGCCTTGCCGATAACACGTCGGACGACCTCACCAATTCCGATGGGCCGAACTCCGGGTTGCTTGTCTAATGGGATCAGCCTGCAGGCGGTATAGGCCTCAAGGGAGGAAGGGTCGATGGCAGTGGTCGCTATGCGACGGGCACACAGGGCGAGCGCATCGCAGAGAGCATCAGAGGCACTATGGAAGGACGAACAGATTCTTCGCCAGCCATTGGCGTCCATGCCTGAGGGTCCGGCCGCACCGTTGGTATTGAGGACTGATTTCATGATGGCCTCTCTCGTGATGGCTGAGAACATGATGGCATGTGGTTGTTCGGGAGGTTTTCCCGGTATAAGCACTGCCTCATGGAGTGGCTCACCCGGAGGGTGCTTGGAGATGAGGACCTCTCGGACTTTTTTTCCAAACTTTGGAGCAGGGTGCAAGTTTTCGCGCTCTGAGGCTCCCACAGTTTCTCGCCAGGAAACCGGCATCAGGCCGGCCTGGTTTCAAACATTAGGTATAGTAGTAGTAGTAGGAAACTAGGTAGACATCGGATAGCTTTGGCCTACCTCCGCCATGCCTCCAGCAAAAGCTGCCGTTCGCGGGCTGACGGATTCGGAGGTAAAAATTTTGTGCTCCCTCCCCGGGATCGAGTCTTCGATTTTAGACGTAGTAAAGACGCTGGCAACATTTGTGACGGAGTCCGCAGACCGCGAGACACGACTAAAGAATAGGATCGATGTTTATCGAGGCAAATTGCAGGCCTGAACGAGGAGGTTGTCGCCCTCAGGGAGTCCTCCATTGTCGCAGCAAGTGCTTCTCCCCTGACTCCTCCAGCAGTTGCCCACAACCAGCACAGCCAGCGTACGATGGAGAGTACAGCGGGAAGGACCAGCAAGCGTACCCGTACTCGCGCAGGCCAGGCTGCCACGTGTACCACTGATGCAGACGAACACCGTAGCACTTCCCGTAGCGTGGGTGACCCTGCCAGTGACCATGAAACGTCAACGGAGGATGAGGAAAAGTCCCAGGCAATTGAGCGGCCCACTGTCAAGCCCAAGCCACTGAAGCTAGAGCCAATCACGGATGACACGTGGAAACTGGTATCAAACGAACCTCACAGAGTGAAGAAAGCCGTAATCTATGTGGGCAATTTGAACTCACATAGCAGTGAAGAAAGTGTCAAGGAATTCACTGAGCAACGCTCTGCAGCAGTAAACAAACCGGTGAAGGTTCACCAGTGCAGCATACACACCACAGAAGATGGGAAAGTGTCTGCCCGCTTGATGATCGATGCGACTGACCTTGAAATCGCCACTGCTCCAAACTTTTGGCCTCGCCCACTGTACGCGAGGGTTTTGCGCCACCGTGAGCGTCCGAAGGGGGACACCTTGTCCGGCTCACACAGTGACACTCTCAGTGATGCTCCAAAGGGGGACACCTTGTCCGGCTCACACAGTGACGCTCTCTCCGAGTCCTCCGACACTCAAGCTCAAAGCTCCAATTAGATCCTTTCGGATCCTGCTGACGAACACATTTGGACTACTGAGTAAACTTGGTGACTTTCACCATGCTGTACACGTTCACCAACCTGACATTGCCATTGTCACAGAGAGCAAGCTAACCCCTGAGAAGGCTACTGATTCCGAACTGTCCTTGCCTGGGTACTACTCCCCACTGCGGAAGGATCGAACAGCTCATGGAGGAGGAGTTGCGGTTTGGGTTAAAGCCAGTCTGGCCCTCCGAGAACTCGATGACATCCAGGTCGGTAATGAGGAGCTTGCTGAGTGTCAGAACTGTGGATAAGAAGTCAGTGGCTGTGTGTGCTGCATATCGCTCTGGCTCCTGCCACGACAATGACATCAGTACCCTTGAAGCCATCAGTGCTGGCATAGACCTGGCCCGTAAATCTTGTCAATATGTGGTATTGGCTGGAGATTTTAACGTACACAACATGGATTGGCTCGGCAGCACCAAGACAACTCATGCAGGTGTGTACACTGAAGACATGTGTGCTTTTCACTGCTTGGAGCAGCACGTGCATGAGCCCACCAGGGGCCTTAACCCACTCGACTTAATAATGACTGACCTACCGGGAGATGCGACCGTCAATACCTTAGCACCTCTGGGAAACTCTGACCATGCCTGTGTCCTAGCTGACTTTCATGTAAGCACAGCAGAGGAACCACCAGTGACCAGAACTGTCTGGCGTTACCAACGCGCAGATTGGGACAGACTCCGCCACTTCTTTAGAACAACAGATTGGCAGTCCACTGTCAGTGATGATCCTGATGCAATGTGTATGCACTTGACCCAGAATATTCTGGAAGGAATGCGCCGATACATACCGTCTAAGCAATTGTGCATGAAACCATCTAACCCCGCTTTCAAAACTATTTACCTGCTGTCTGTATGCACTTGACCCAGAATATTCTGGAAGGAATGCGCGGATACATACCGTCTAAGCAATTGTGCATGAAACCATCTAACCCCTCTTGGTGGACACCGGAATGCACTGAGGCTGTAGCACAGAAACAAAGAGCATGGAGGAGACTCTGCGCCGACCGATCAAGACATGTGTGCTTTTCACTGCTTGGAGCAGCACGTGCATGAGCCCACCAGGGGCCTTAACCCACTCGACTTAATAATGACTGACCTACGGGGAGATGCGACCGTCAATACCTTAGCACCTCTGGGAAACTCTGACCATGCCTGTGTCCTAGCTGACTTTCATGTAAGCACAGCAGAGGAACCACCAGTGACCAGAACTGTCTGGCGTTACCAACGCGCAGATTGGGACAGACTCCGCCACTTCTTTAGAACAACAGATTGGCAGTCCACTGTCAGTGATGATCCTGATGCAATGTGTATGCACTTGACCCAGAATATTCTGGAAGGAATGCGCCGATACATACCGTCTAAGCAATTGTGCATGAAACCATCTAACCCCTCTTGGTGGACACCGGAATGCACTGAGGCTGTAGCACAGAAACAAAGAGCATGGAGGAGACTCTGCGCCGACCGATCAAGTGCCCAGCTGCAAGCCCGTTACAATGTCGCCAAGCACTCGGCTAACCATTGCCTGGCAACTGCCAAGCAGGCATTCACAGCAAGCCTGGCGCAGAAGTTAGCCTCTGGGTGTATGGCGTCTGGTGAATGGTGGCGAACCATCAAGAAGGCCTCTGGCCACGGAAACAGCCCATCCATACCTACTCTCCGCAGCACCGATGGTACGGAGCACGACACCAACCGCAGCAAAGCTGAGTGCATGGCCGAACACTTCGCCAACAAATGCAGTCTAGGGGCAGACGACCTATCCGCTCCATTTCCTTACGTCCGACCACGTACTGACCGCAACCTCTGCACCGTCCGGTTTCGCGAAACCACAGTCGAGCGAACTCTCCGCCAGCTCAACCCCACGAAGGCCACTGGTCCAGATGGGATACCTGCCCCCGTCTTGAAAGCTTGCTCTGCAGAATTGGCACGGCCGCTTTCAAAACTATTTACCTGCTGTCTGTATGCACTTGACCCAGAATATTCTGGAAGGAATGCGCCGATACATACCGTCTAAGCAATTGTGCATGAAACCATCTAACCCCTCTTGGTGGACACCGGAATGCACTGAGGCTGTAGCACAGAAACAAAGAGCATGGAGGAGACTCTGCGCCGACCGATCAAGACATGTGTGCTTTTCACTGCTTGGAGCAGCACGTGCATGAGCCCACCAGGGGCCTTAACCCACTCGACTTAATAATGACTGACCTACCGGGAGATGCGACCGTCAATACCTTAGCACCTCTGGGAAACTCTGACCATGCCTGTGTCCTAGCTGACTTTCATGTAAGCACAGCAGAGGAACCACCAGTGACCAGAACTGTCTGGCGTTACCAACGCGCAGATTGGGACAGACTCCGCCACTTCTTTAGAACAACAGATTGGCAGTCCACTGTCAGTGATGATCCTGATGCAATGTGTATGCACTTGACCCAGAATATTCTGGAAGGAATGCGCCGATACATACCGTCTAAGCAATTGTGCATGAAACCATCTAACCCCTCTTGGTGGACACCGGAATGCACTGAGGCTGTAGCACAGAAACAAAGAGCATGGAGGAGACTCTGCGCCGACCGATCAAGTGCCCAGCTGCAAGCCCGTTACAATGTCGCCAAGCACTCGGCTAACCATTGCCTGGCAACTGCCAAGCAGGCATTCACAGCAAGCCTGGCGCAGAAGTTAGCCTCTGGGTGTATGGCGTCTGGTGAATGGTGGCGAACCATCAAGAAGGCCTCTGGCCACGGAAACAGCCCATCCATACCTACTCTCCGCAGCACCGATGGTACGGAGCACGACACCAACCGCAGCAAAGCTGAGTGCATGGCCGAACACTTCGCCAACAAATGCAGTCTAGGGGCAGACGACCTATCCGCTCCATTTCCTTACGTCCGACCACGTACTGACCGCAACCTCTGCACCGTCCGGTTTCGCGAAACCACAGTCGAGCGAACTCTCCGCCAGCTCAACCCCACGAAGGCCACTGGTCCAGATGGGATACCTGCCCCCGTCTTGAAAGCTTGCTCTGCAGAATTGGCACGGCCGCTTTCAAAACTATTTACCTGCTGTCTTCGCTCCGGTATCCAGCCACAACATTGGAAGGTTGCAAACGTGGTTCCAGTCCACAAGCGCAAGTCTAAATCGTCGCCATCAAACTATCGACCAGTGTCGCTACTGAGCATCCTCTCCAAGGTCATGGAGACCATAGTCAACAGGGCAATGAGCAACTTCATGGAGACGAATCACGTCCTGTCAGAACGGCAATTTGGATTCCGTCGCGGCCACAGTGCAGCAGACCTGCTGACTGCTCTCCACCACCAGTGGGTGCACACCGCCGGAGATAAAGGAGCTTCTCGAGTGCTGGCCATCGACATTGCTGGAGCATTTGACCGGGTGTCTCACACTGGTGTGTTGCACAAGGCTAGAGTGTATGGCATCTTGGGAGACCTGCATCGGTGGCTCCAAGACTACCTCTGCAACCGCACACTTCAAGTCCTCATCTCCGGCCAGACATCAGCCAGACGCCCAGTTAAGGCTGGGGTGCCACAGGGCAGTATCCTGGGCCCCACCTTATTCTTGGTCTACGTCAACGACCTTGAAGACCACCTCCCAATCGGCTCCAACCTTGCCTCATTCGCCGATGACACAACCCTATACGCCGAAATTGCAACGCTCGCTGCTGTTCCTGACAACGCTAGAGTACTCCCGGCTGCTGTCGACCTAGTATCCAGTTGGGGCTCGGATTGGAAAGTGCAGTTCGAGCCAGCCAAATCTCAGGCCCTTACAATTTCCCACCATCGTCGGGACTGGCCAATACCCCCCATTGTCTTCAATGGAACTCCTGTCGAGGAGCAGCCCTCCATCAAGGTACTCGGCGTCACGTTTGACCATCAGCTAAAATTCAGCCAGCATATCCGAACTGTTGTAGTCCGAGCAACGCAGAGACTTGGAGCCTTGCACAAGGCATTTCACTTGCTGACTATTCCTGCCCGGCTTCGAGCCTACAAAGCCTTTGTCCGGCCGGTTATGGAGTACTGCCCAATCGTCTGGATGGGGGCAGCTTCTTCCCACTTGAATCGGCTGGACTGGGTGCAGGAGCGTGCCATCAAAGCAATACATCCGCAATGCTGGCTTCCTAGCCTCATAATTCGCCGCACCATCGCTGCCCTCTGCCTCCTGTATAAAGCCCTTTGCGATAATTCTCCCGCTCTTCTCTCGAGAATGGCTCCACCCCCGACACACCAACCCAGGACCACACGCCTCACCCGCCAGGCTGTACGACTGTCCACCGCGCATCCCCATCAGTTACAGAATGTTCTTCCTGCCAATTCCAGGAACAATGTGAGCCGAGCCTTTCCCCACTCCGTCATCCCAATTTGGAACCAGCTGCCTACCTCTATCATTCCCCACCCATTTCACCCAAAGAACATCCAAAAGTTCAAGACAGCAGCTTATCACCATCTCCTCAGAACGAACTGGCCCTGAGCCACTCATAGCATACGCGAGGAAGAGGGTACAGTGTCCTACCCTGCTTGGACATACATGTAATCTCTCCTCACGGACAGTCTCCTCTTGAATTTAAAAGTCTAACAGCGTTCACATCAATACTCAACTTATTCTTTTGCTCACTGAGCAATACAATCTTTCCATTTTCTTTCTTCTGTTTTCTTTTTCAATTTAATCCTCCCTACCCAATATCCCTTTGGTGCGTCCATGGAGCTATGAAGCCGAGACCTCTGGTCGGCGGAGCTTAATGGGCCCCACCACCACACTCCATCATTCACCCCAGTGTCTGGAGATATGTGGATTTTGTAGAAAAAAAAAGAAAAAAAACTGATTGACCGTCAATGATGTCGTTCAGGGAGTGAGAGCCCGTGGATGATTCTTGGGAGAGCATTCGAACCGCTGCTCCGGTCTTCCCTGCAGTGATCAGTGATGCGAAGTTGCGTGCGTCATTTCCCTGACTAGCTGGGGAGGGACGGGTGGAGGATTTACCGGCGTCGAGTTGCTCCTGAATTGTTCGGGCTTCCCGTATTAGCTCGTCCACGTTTCCGGCATTCCACAGTGGCAATCGGCGGTTGAGACAGTCCAGGTGTTCTTGCCGGCTGTTGGCTCCGTATGGCTTCTGCAAGATTAGTTGTGTGGCTGTCATGGCTCCCTTGATGGCATAGCCTTCACCTGCACCCTCTTGCCCGAAGCGCCTGAAAAGTTGGGCTAACAGTGACACAAACTGCGCCCCGACGGCTCCGGAGGGCACGAGAAACAGGTTTGGGCGGAAATGCACTACCTCTTCATATGCGGCGGAGAGTACTTGCTGGGTGTCCGCTACGGAAAGGTTCCCCAATTTCAGGTCACAGTTTGCAGGTGTGTACTGTGGGAATTCATGGGCCCTAGTGTTAGTGTCTGGAGTGGCTCCACTGGTGTTGTTTGAGTGCCCTATATCGCTCTCATCCAGGGTGGCTAGCAACTCGGCATCCAGGGTTTGACTGGACATTACAGTGGGGTGAGCTGCCTGTGTGCTGTGTGTGGCCTCAGTCACCTCAGTGAGTAAGCGTTGGGCACGAGCTGCATTGCTCAGGAGACATGTAGGCTGCGCAGCTGCTGGGGAACACTGGGTGTGTTGTGTGTTGCATGATTGGATCTCTGTACTCTGGGGCGTTGGTGATGGACGCTCGGGGATTGAATCGGTCTGGCTGTCCTCATTTGCTGACCCGTGCAGATGACGATCGAGCAGGTCCCATGCATGTTGTTGGGTGTTCGAAACTACGGTGGATGTACGGCTCGTAGCTTGGTCTTCCGAACGATCAAGCAGGTCCCATGCATGTTGCTGGGAGTTCGAAACTACGGTACTCGTACTACGACTCGTTCCTGCATCTGCTGTCTGGTGGGCAGTCGCGGGGACAGGCCCAGGTGATCTGGGAACGTGACGTGCCGTTTGAACTCCTACGAGTACGGGGCTGCGAAAGGCAGGCGGTGGCGACGCGGGAGACGCGGCTGGAGAAGGATTGTTTCGGCAGCGGTTTTTCTGAGCAGGGCAGCAATTCCGGCATTTACGTCCACTCTTCACACAGACACAGCCAACACAGGAGCCATTGCCATTGCACCGGCAACACTGAGGGCCTCCCTGCATGGCGTGTGCTGTCCAAGCTGATGCTTGAGGTGCGCAGCACGAGAATCTGGCCCAGAACTCAGTACAAATCCGACAGCTCCACAATCCGAGACCGTTCAAAAAACACAACACTTCCATTTTTGTCACCATATACGCGATACAAGGTGAAATGCGTACGGACTATGCAATATTTGGCCAAAACACGTACCGTTGGTCACAACGATAAATCAGCCCCCATAACGTTTATATATACGCTGCAGCTTCAACGCTATTTGGGTGATCAAGGTGCGAGTACCGTAAAAAATGGCGTTACCGTTGTTTGCTAAGGGTGTCTATGTCTTTCCTCGCCGGTACTTGGGGTTGTGACGGAGGCCTGGTATACCACTTCCCCCTCCAAGCATCCGCCGCCCAAAGGGCATGATGGCTTGGCTCGGCAGTTGCACCCTGCCGCAGATCTCTCTTCACCATGCGTTAGTACCTTTTGGTTGTGTCCCTTCATCAGGTAGGACATGTTGGGCATGCAGGAGTCGTATGTGTATATATAATTGGTTGAACCATTCTTTTTGACCTTTGTGGTTACGCCCCGCCCTTGTGGTGTTGAGCACTGTTGAAACCTGGGTACATGTATACCGACTTATGTCAAAGTGATTATGTATCCCCGCGTGCCAAAGCATAATAATTATAGCAATAAAAACTGCTTTATGGCAGTTTTCTAAAAAAAGTTTTGTGTTCTAGTCCATGGACCCCCTCTAAAAAGTAAGAAATGAACGAAATGTGATAGCCGAAAATTAAAATTTCACACAAAACCTCACAATAATCACAACACTTGAAATGCTGCTTTCAACACTAAACTTGTACTGCACAACAATTGGCAACATGCATGTCATGCATGCATAGGAAAGAGGATCACGAGGGGAAAAGGTCTTATTATTATTATTATTATTATTAAATTTTGAATAGGGCAGTCCCACAGGCCTAGGGCCTTTTTACAGGTCTTCTGCATGTAGCTTTTCATTCTGTATGTGATTATTGTAAGGTTTTGTGTGAAATTTTAATTTTCGGCTATCACATTTCGTTAATTTCTTACTTTTTAGACGGGGTCCATGGACTAGAACACAATAACTTTTTTTAGAAAACTGCCATAAAGCAGTTTTTATTGCTATAATTTCTTTTGTTTTTTCTGTCACCAATGGAATGTAAATGATGGCCTTCACATCATATCAATTACACCGTATCATACGCATTGATGTGCAAGCCTTTTCTTGCAGAAAATGGCACTAGCATGTTCTTCTGCGGGGATACATGTGAGTAGTGGTGGACCGTGGTGATACTTTTTTTTATACGGAGGTCATTCTGTGCATGTTGCTGTAGCAGAATTTCATGACTCTGTCATAAAATTGTCTTGCCTTTCAGATATTTCAGATTTCCCCACCCTCGATCAGATTTACTTGAGAAATGTAACCAGGTGCGTGTCGCAGATGTTTTTGTTGATTCTGTGTTTATAATGGTTTATAATCATGGGTTATCGTGATAATAGTCCGCAGTCCAGGGTGCAGAATTGTGACTTTTCGTTCGCCACGAAAGGGTACCAAGGTTTGACATGACCAAATGAAAGAGCAAGAGCAGGGCTTTCCAGGCATGTGTCTCTTGATTAGCTGTGTTGGGGCTTTGTTGACCAAATCGCGACAATTGTTTTTCTACGCGTTGCCATGGCAACTGGATCATGAATTTGAATTTTGAGGCTATTGCAAGCATCATAGCGATGTTTGTGAACTGTATTCGAGCCACAGAGGCTGAGGAGAGCCAGCATGCGAAATTTTACTGAATTTGGATGAAGTATAGGCATGTAGAGAGGAGAAATAGTACTGCACAGTATGACGCAACACGACACAGTTGTCATGTCATGTACTACCTTGCAGTGTGCACCTACAACCACACTATCGCATAACGGATGCGTTCAAGGCAATAATACTAATAATTATATGTTCTAGAATTACATGTGACCACAAAATACACAAAGGAAACCTGATGAGGCGAGTTAATTAATTACATGTATAGAGACTGATATGAGGAAACCCGTGCCAAGCACACTGGAGTCGGCCTTAGAAGGAGTGCATTTACTTCAATTGCAAGTCAACGTAATGGTTTACAGCAATGCAGTGGCTGAAAATGCAGTGTGTGTGTCAGCACCTAAACATAAAGAAATGCGGCATCAAATTTATTTCGAACTAGGGAAATAGTTCCGCAAAATATTAGACAATGCTGATAGTTAACCTCTGTGTATATTGCGACCCAAAGACCAGGTATGGTCAAACAAAGGGAATGAACTATTTTTAACTGTACTTACGCAGCGGACACGACAACACCAGGGGCATACGAAGGGGTGTTTGGGGTGCCAAAGCACACCCCCCAAAAAACCGAATTCGATCTTGGTTTGCAGCTCGTTCAAGAAAGAACATAACGCGCGGACCATAACTCTACACATCGCACACTGTAGCCATCCCTGTTTGGACTTACGTGGGTTTTTTTAAATCTGAAACCAATCTACGCGTTCTTACTTGCACTTGACTATTTCGTCGGATGATTGGCCATTTTGGAATGGTTAGTACGGTACACAGTGCGGCACGTCATCCTGATAATGTACATGATCCGCTTTGAATGTCTTGTTTTATGCCGTTATGTTCTCCAGTGAATCTCCACATGTTTCTCCGTAGAGCTGTTGTGTTTATGATAACAAAATATACCATGTGACGTTCATCCACTGTCCGTAGACGGCTCAATTTGCCGAAGGCAAAGAGCGGAATACACAGACAGAAGAATGAGCAGTTGCGGTTTCGTAACTCTCAGTTTCACGAACTAAATCGATCATCAGACGAAGATTGATACTGACCCTGCCCTGAGAGTACTGATATATACCATGAATGTGGCAAGCGCAGCGGACTTAGTATTAGTAGCACTCTCAGGCCCAGGTCAGTATCAATGTTCGTCTGATCGGATTGATTCAGTTCATGAAACTCAGAGTTACGAAACAGCAACTGCACGTTCTTCTGTCTGTGTAATAACAAAATATAATATCGGCCGACATGAAAGGACCACAATGAAGGCATGCTCTTTTGTGTGGGAACGTCGAGGAAACCACCTTGATCACTATCCTGGCTACGCCCCTGAACACAGTCATCAAGTAGTTCACTGCCTACAGCAGAGAAGAAATCATCCTCCGAGGAATTCGATGAGGCAGTGTGGTCTGCAATGTGCGTTTTTTGTCTGCTTGCTACAATCCTAGCGAGAGTATCTGCATAAGTGCATGAATGATAGCAAGACTTATGGTAGTGTACCTCTCTAGCGATCAGATTCGCTGAACTGATTGCTGCCATAATCCTTTGATCTTGTCGTGTGGCAGCAGCGTTCCGCAATTATTTCTTTTCTGCTTCCACTGTCACGAGTTGAGATGTCGCCTGCTTGGTTGTACAGCTGGCTTATTTGTTTCAGCGTGCCACAAAACAGGCATATTTTTTCTTCTGGTTCAACAACAGGGGCTCGTAGCGATTGATGAGTCCTGTCCATCGAACTGCGGACTCCTCGGACGCTGTGCAGGCTGTCAGAATATTTGGCACTTGGCATTGTGTGAATACACTTCAGAGTTCTATTCGTTTCGGGTTCCGGTACAGAGGAGATAGCACCATGTACCAGGCCGGCCAGCACTCGGCAGGAGCTCATCACTGCAGTTGGTATTGCCAAAATACGTGAAACCATGGCATAGGCGAGGCACACCCGATCGACCTAGAACCTAAATACTACAGAGTACCGTCCAGGAATACGTTTTTACATCTGAAGCGCACCACGTGGCACTCCAAGTGTGCGAGATTTCAAATTTGAACTTTTGAGTGGGTTTGATGCATGCTCAAACTTACGCTCCGCGAAACTTGTGCATGGATTTGCCCCGAAGAAATTCACCTCTATCGAGAGAGCGCCCCAGATGTAAAAGCAGTTCGCGACTGTTTTGGGTACCTCAAGGGGTCCTCTTTCAGGCCCCCACATCAAACCTTGGTGCCCCGTCGTGGCGAACGGAATTTTTTTAGGGCTACATTTTGAGCACTTGGACTGCGGACTATAAGGTCATCCTGCATCATATTGCACTGAAATCGTAATCCTGTTGATGTCAATACAACTTTTGGAAGTACAGTCGTCCCTCTCTAATCCGGCACTTTATAATCCAGCACCCTCGATAAACCAGCACAATTTTCAGAAGCCAAATGTCCTCTTCATGCACATTGCAGCAGTAAATCAGATTTGTTAATCCAGCACCCTCCCCAATCCAGCAGATTTCCGTGGCACAAATGGTGCCGGATTATAGAGGGACCACTGTAGTTCAATGACTTCAAACTGGTAGTCCACGATTTTCTAAAACAACACAGCAAAGGAGGAACAATAAACATGAATTAAAATGTAAACAAATACATTGCTCAGTCCGACACCTCGTTCCAACAACTACACTGATCCTGAGGATAAAAGGGGCAAGGCTATGGTTGGAGGTACTGAGAGATAAACAAGGCACTCCATAATAATAAAATCTTACACATCTTTTGGTGAGTATGAATGATATCCAGTCGAACCTCTTTAGGACGAACAATAAGGGACCAATGGTATTTATTCAGTGAGTTTGTCTTAACCTATTTTATAACCAGTGAATACAATAATTTCTCCAATAGACATACGAATAGATTTCTTCTACAGCGAAAGATTCTAAGCCACACCAACTCATTGACTCGTCTCGTATGAAACAAATGAGTCACTAGAGAGGTTCTGCAAAACGAAAATGCGTACAAACTTTCATTCATTGTCATGAAGTGCAAAACTTCGCACGAACTTTCGCAACTTTGGACGCGAAACTTGCAGGGAACGCGAAATGAACTGTTGTAGGACATTTCGTGAGATCGGGTCATGGCGTACGTGCACTTGCCCGCGCAGACTACGAAAATGTGCAGAACGCAAAGTTCGTGCAAAAATTCGTACACACTTTCGCAAGGACTGTCGCGAAACTTCGTTCGAATTTTCGTTTTGCAGAACCTCTCTACTGAACGTTTCTTTAGCAACATGACGGCAACTGAAACAGCAACAGAGAAAGTACGATACATGTGTCGTGCCGGACATACACAATACCGATCTCAAGGCTACAACATATACATTCGCATTGCCGTAGTAACCCCACCAGGTCATCAACCAATATAGTTGATCCAAGTATCCATTTAGCCACACACGCTCACCTTGGTCATTCGAATAAGGTTGAGAGTCACTATGATTTCAGCTCGATTCAAGAGTGAAGGTCGAAGGAAGGTTGGTACTTTTGATCAGAAGCAGCAGGGGTTATATGATAACAAAAAGGATCGAGTTAGACAAAGGAGTAGCAAAGGCGGGAAAACCCAACCAATCAGACCATAGAGAGCTTGTTGCTATGCAGAATTGACCAATGGGAGAAGACAAGGAGAAATGCGTATTAATTATGAATTAACTAAACAGCCAGCGTATACGATAAGACAGTTAGCAGATACAACATCCCGCGGCCCATGCATTGATAAAAGTGACAAGTAGATACAAAAGACAACTGCCGTACAAACGCGCGCTCATGAGGGGAACACGTTCACCCAACATGTAAACTAGTACCGGCAGAGTAGTTAGTTCGTCGTACAACCCGGGGAAGTTTGTCGTACAGCCCGGGAGAACCCGTCAGCTGCTGAGGCCGATATGACATCTCCCCGGCCTTCTGGGAGATTGCGTCCCGCAATCCTTAGCCGTACTCCAGTCGTTGGGGTGGTCTCCTTCTTCGAACTGGACGGTTGACACCAGCCGGTGCTACTGCAGCGTTAGCGGGAAGCAACGGTACTCCTTGAACTGGACGGTTGACATCAGCCGGTGCTACTGCAGCATCAATGGGAAGTAGCTCTACTCCTCCAAACTGCTCGTCACGGCCACCTGCTCTTTCCGCATACAACAAGTCTGTGGTATCAGGCGTGTAGGAGCTCGGTTGTGGTGACGGAGTTCTGATCGGGTTCCTTGTCGGAGATGAATTTGACGCTTCCTCGCGTACAACTGTAGCGAGATGTGTTGGGCGTACACGACACTTCTTCAAGCGATTCACGTGCACAACTTGACATATAGCTGAGTCTGATCCCATATCACGGACGCGATACACAACATCAGACAACCGGTTCAAAACCTTGAACGGTCCCTTCCATAATTTCGCCAACTTGGTGCTGGTTCCAACCGGAACAGCAGGTACCAAGAGCCATACCAGACTTCCTTCCGCGAATTCCACCGACACAGCCCTATGATCATAGAGATGCGCCTGATGTCGATGCACTGCACCGAGCTTGTGCCTCACAATCGTGTGCACATCCGCCAAACGGGACCGCAATTGACGCACATACGTAGGTTCATCCAACTGTTCAGCTGGCGGTAAACCATACGCAACATCTTGCGGGAGACAGAACTCTCTGCCGAAGAGGAGATACGCCGGCGTGTACCCTGTGCTGGCTTGGGTGGTAGCCCGATACGCCATTAATGCTGCGGGTAATTGGACATCCCAATCACGCTGGTCTCTCTGAACATAGTGTGAGAGCAATCGCTCTAACGTCTGGTTAAACCTCTCTACCAATCCGTCACCCGACGGATGGTAAGCCGTTGTCCGCGTTTTCTTGATACCAAGCAAGCCGCAAACGTTCTTGAACAGTTTCGAATCAAAGTTTTCACCTTGATCCGTATGCAAGCTATCCGGTGCTCCAAATCTGGACACGAATTCGCTCACAAATACCGATGCAACAGTCGCTGCATCCATCCGTTTCAACGGATACGCCTCTACCCACTTCGTGAAGTAGTCCACAACGACCAAAATGTGACGATTTCCACCTGAAGTCTCAGGCAGTCCTGGAATCAAATCCATAGCCACACGTTCGAAGGGATACCCCGCCCAGGACACCTGTAAGGGTGCCCCTTGTCCTCGACCAACCGGTCGGGAGCGTCGACAACATGACGTGCACGTGCCGATCCAATCTTCAACGTCACGACTCATTCCATGCCAATAGAACCGAGTGCGAAGCTGGGCAATCGTCCGCTTCATACCCACATGACCAAGGAAATCGTGATACTCCTTCAAGATTTCAGTCCGCAGATCAACTGGGATCAAAATCTGAAAACGGTTGGGCGCTGAAATCTCAGGCTCAACCCATTCCCTTCCAATCACTCCGCCCTTCACAGAAAGATGCTGGTGTCCCCGCCAGTACTTCCTCAAAGTCGGACTGATTCCGGTCAAGTCAGCCGACTCGCCGTCATCCATTAGCCACTCAAAAAGCTGCCTGAGGTCAGGATCAGCTTGCTGGGCAATCGCCCAGGTCCCATATGTCCAGTCCCTTCGCTGAACCAAGGGTCCAGGAACGGTAGGAGCCACTTCTGTAACATTCATCACAGGTTTGGTCTTCTGTCTGGACAAGCCATCTGCGTTCGAATGAGCCTTGCCCTTTCGATATTGCAGATCATACTCGAATTGACTTAGGAACTCCAACCACCTGGCGACAATCGGCGCTGGTTCTTTGAAGTTGTCCAAATGCTGCAATGCTTTGTGATCTGAGCGAACCAAGAAGCGCTTGCCGAGCAGGTAACACCTGAAGTGGTTAAACGCCCAAACTACCCCCAGCAATTCGCTTTTGGTAGAAGCGTACCTGCGTTCCGATGCAGATGTCAATCGACTAGCAAAGGCAATGGGTCGTTCGACCCCCTTCTCATCTTGCTGTGACAAAACAGCCCCCAATCCCGTACCACTGGCGTCAACATCCAGAATGAACCTCGGGGCATCAGGTCCATATTGTGGATATGCCAGGGTTGGTGAAGAAGTCAACCGACTCTTCAACGTAGCAAATGCCTCTTCACACTCCTCGGTCCATACGAACGCATGGCCTTGTTTAGTCAACTGAGTGAGGGGTTTAGCAACATCCGAGAAGTTCGGTACGAACCTTCGATAGTAGCCACAGAATCCCAAAAATGCCCGAATTTCCGCTACATTCGTAGGGTGCTCCCACGTAGCCACGCGGTGAGTCTTTGCCTCATCAGTGCTCACACCCTCTTCCGAGACCACATGGCCCAGAAAATCCACCCTCGTACGCAGCAAGAAGCATTTGGATGGTTTTAGACGCAACCCTGCGTCCAATAGCCGTTCAAACACCGCCTCGAGCCGCTCTAAGTGTTCATCAAAAGTCTTTGCAAACACAATCACATCATTGAGATACACGAGGCAAATCTGCCACTGTAGCACACGCAAGACAACACTCATAAGTCTCTGGAATGAGCTTGGACCGTTACACACACCGAACGGCATGACTGTAAACTGGTAGTGCCCATCTGGAGTGGAGAAACCCGTTTTCTCCTTGTCTTCTTCTGCCATAGGCAGCTGATGATAGCCGGAACACAAATCCAAGGTGGAAAAGTACTTCGCGCCACTCAGCGCGTCCAACGTATCATCAATCCGTGGGAGAGGATATGGATCCCGCTCCGTAACGGCATTCAATTTGCGATAATCAACGCAAAATCGAGTTGAGCCATCCTTCTTCTTAACCAGCACTATTGGCGAAGACCAAGGACTAGTAGAATCCTCTACTACCCCTTGTTTCTTCATGCCCTTCACTAGTTCACGGGTGGCTTCCCTTGAATTCCAAGGCAATCGCCTAGGAGCCTGGAAGATAGGACTTCTTCCCTTGGTGTTAATGTTGTGGTGTTGCACAGTTGTGCGACCCAATTCAGCAGAGTTCATCGCGAATACCATCCGGTAGCGACAGACGAGATCACGCAAGCGTGCCAATTCCTCATTCCCAATTGACCCTTGCCCACCAGGCTGAACACGAGACGTCTCCCGGTTCGCCTCCGCTGTGCCCTCACCAGGTTCATAACCGAGCTGCAGCTCGTCATCCCCCGACACAGACTTCCCACTCACAGGACCTTCTAGTCCAATGTTGAGCGCCGACCATAAGTCTTCGGAACTTCCCGAATCCCCGTGGATTCCATTCCTATATGATCGCAATCATCCTCGTCTTCGCCCATGACACTCATCACGGCTGAAATAGGTAGCAGCTGTCCCACTCGGGCACCTCTTCCTAAAGATACTGACTCCTCTGAGCAGTTCAATACCCGAACGGGTACACCCTCATCTGTTGGACAAACAACCGCTCGTGCCAACAAAACATCCCCACCATCGATCAGACAGCCGTCTGGTTCGGTGATGCCACATGAAGGAACATCCTCCTTGTTCTCGATAACGGCAGCCACCGTCATTTCACAATATGGAGGTATGACTACCCTATTCTTCAATCGAAGATTATGGCAGCGTTGTGATGTTCCCACCGTTGAAACTTCAGCCTTATCAGCCTTGAAGTTCAATTTCCCATCATTCGACGTGATCTCGCAAGGTATCTGCGATAGTACATCCCTCCCAATCAGGCAATGATACCGCAACCCTCGAATCACCTTCATCTCATGGACACAAATAGCATCCTGTATTGCCAAACATGCAGCGACCGTGCCACACACATGCAACCTCTGACCATCCGCACCGCAGAAGCCAGTCGACTTCTCTGGTGGTTCCAGGTCGCCCAACATGTAGCCCAACTGCTGCGAGAGGGTCTCAGAAAGTAGACTTACTGAGGAACCCGTATCTACCAGTAACTCTACTGGCAGCCCATTAACCCTTTGTGGGTCTTACTCAATGTATGTAAGGGGTGGTCACGCAAACACGCGTACAAACAACGAGCCATAACTCAAGTTCCGTGAGTTGTAGGTATGGGTAAACTATATATTTTCAAAATCTGTATGCCTGGACGCGTCCAGAAAACACAAATATGACTATGTCCAGGCAAGGATATGACCCGTGGTAGCCCTTCAAGTTGAGAGAAAATACAATTGCGAACAAAAAAGCACAAAAATCACAGCACGAAGTGCATACCAAGTTCGTGATGGAGCTGAAGTCCTATGATAAACAATCAGGTAAGCGCTACGTCTTGGTGAAGAATATTATGCTCCTAATTCCGTCCTTGAACTCCAATACCTCGCCATCGGCGATGCACCAGCAGCAACAGTTCCACAATATCACAATTTTGGTTCGTTCACCTCAGCGCCGCTCGCGTCAGATTCACTCTCGCTCAGATGAGTACTCAGGCGCGATGTCACGCGTGCCGTGATTCTCACGGCCAGGCGAATCAGCTGATCGCACCTGACAAGTCCTTGTAAGAGTTGCTGTTGCTGTGCTTCCTCGCTGGTTGGTAAATTTGATTTCTTCACTCGGGGACGATTTATTTGAGCTAGGAGGACTCAACGGAGCTCTCTTTCTCACGACATTACACTGGAAATCCTCCAGGGACATCCAGCCTAGACTGGTGCAGTCAGTGTCCTCAGAAAGCTTTTCTGACACGGCTTCAAGAGATGCACTCCCATTCTCGAAATGCGCGCATGGCGGATGGTCGTCTTTTCCAATTTCACCAGACTTCAGTCGATCGATACTGCAAAAATTTGTATGGTAAGTATGGTTGTTTTTTACACCGTTGGAAAGCCTGGGACCTCAGCTACGAGTGGAGCACCATTTTAGTTTTCTCCTAGCAACAAAACTCACAGAAAATGCGATTTTACTGTAAGGGTCACATACGACCCTTACGCTTATGTGAGACCCATAAAGGGTTAATCCTTCCCTCAATCATCATACCTCCGTGGCTTTCTGCTGCCCTGCTCAAGGCAGCGACCACTTCAGAGTCATTCTCTAGAGCATCCGAGACAATCGCCTCAGTTTCTGGACCCAGCACAGTTTCTTGATCGCAGACGCGGCCCGCCGTCTCGATCAATGCCCGTTTCCCGCCGGTCGGCGAGATTGGTACTCCCTTCCGGGTTTCATCAAGTCTGGACAGTCAGCTCTTCTGTGTCCCATTCGGCCACAGAACCAGCAAGTCAAACCCCTCGATTGTTCAGGCCTATAGTGGTCAACTCTGTCCACTTGGTCCCCTCTCCTGAATTGTTGGTTCGGCCTAGGAGGGTGGGCAATCCTGTCCACCTGATCACTAAGCTTCTCCACCAACTTTGCCAACGACTCCAACGTAGGGAGCTCTGACGGTGCAACCGCAGCCGTCACCAATTGACGTGGTACGCCATACGCATCGTCCATTCGGCCGTGCGTGCCCTCGTTCCCCCACACCCTCTCCAGATGGTTAGCCATCTCGATCATTTCCTGCACCGTTCGTGGTGCATTTTCCTGTAAGCGCAATCGCAACCTGTCAGGAGTCATGGAATCAATGAGCTGATCCCGCACCAACTCTTCTTGTACGTCTCCACCCATGGTCGGGTAAGCCCTGTGTACAAGACTACACAAGTCGTCAGCCAATCGACTGACGTCTTCCTCAGGCTTGCGCCTTCGCGTTCTAAATTGCGACTTATATTGGCGGGCTGTCTCTGGTGGTGCAAACCTCCTCGACAAGTCCTCTACGACCTGAGGCCACTCCACTCGGCGGCTTCAGGTACAGTCGCAACAAATTTTTGTGCAGCCCCTCTTAGCCGTACGGCTAAGTATTGAGCCTTTTGCACGTCATTCCACTCGTTCACACGAGCACATTGGTTGAAGTACTGCAAGTACTCCACCCAATCCCCCACGCCATTATATGCTTCAGGCATCACTGCCGGCCGTACCACCATCGCCCCACCATTGGCACCCCCAACAGCAGCGTTCGCTGCTGCATCCGGAGCCTGATTGTGAGCCATGATAATCAGAAAATCGAGTGCGTTCGCTCTCAACAGGATATCTTTGTCTTTTGCAATCGCAAGACTGTGATACCTTTTCCTTGCCCAGTGGCGCCTTATATTCCCCACTTGCTACTTCGTACGGTGTTCCTCCGACCAATGAGAGCTGTTCAGGTCACACGTACGTACTGCACAGTACATACGTTCGTATGTACTACAGTCGTCATCGGATCACACCATTCGCGTACGGGTCAGCAAAAATCATGGTCAAACTGGTCTGTAGTACGGTATGGTGTTCAACCGATCACCAGTCCGCGCCAGTTCAACCTTCCTCATCATCAAACTACAAATCTGTAGTACGATACGGTGTTCAACCGATGACCAGTCCGCGCGCCAGTCCAACCCGCATGCGCGAGAGTGTTGGCAGTTCTGTCAACCATACTGACCAACCACCACAATCTCAATCCCTTGACAAGACATGCAGAATCCCTGGATTTCTCTCAAAATCCCTGGATGGCACAAAAACAAGTGAAAAAAAGCTTTTCCCGCCAAAAAAACCTTCGACTCTGCAGCTGTGCGTACAGCACAGATCGACCCTGTTGCGCCTGTATGTCTGGTATTAGTGCAGTTTGATCAGTCGGCGCCCGCCTGTCACTTTGTCAGTGCAGATCTTGCACGGTCAGGTCTTCAAAGTGCTGTGCACAGTTCGAAGTGCGAATGAGCACCGTACATACCTTTGAAAAAAGTTCAAAAAACCGGGACATTCGGGGAGAAACCATGGAGTTTTCAGGAAAATCCTGTATCAGACAAAACTTTGGTTTTCCGGGAGTTTGCTTGAAATCCCCGGGACCCCGGGAGGAGTGTTGATTTTCCGGGATTTTCCCGGGAAAAACGGGAGGGTTGGCCAGTATGGTCAACACTCTCGCCTAGCCACATCCTCTCCAAAATAGGCAACTCTGCCTTCAACAAAGAGCAATCGCTCTACATTACGATCATTGTTGGCTGCCATGCCGTCAAATCATTCGATCTGTTCGGTTTAGACAACAGCCCATCTGACATCAACCCAAACAGTCCAGCTTGTGGAGGCCTTCCGTAAGCAATCGCCTACAGAAGAACAAAACTTGGATCCTGGTCACAGCACCAAATATGTCGTGCCGGACATACACAATACCGATCTCAAGGCTACAACATATACATTCGCATTGCCGTAGTAACCCCACCAGGTCATCAACCAATATAGTTGATCCAAGTATCCATTTAGCCACACACGCTCACCTTGGTCATTCGAATAAGGTTGAGAGTCACTATGATTTCAGCTCGATTCAAGAGTGAAGGTCGAAGGAAGGTTGGTACTTTTGATCAGAAGCAGCAGGGGTTATATGATAACAAAAAGGATCGAGTTAGACAAAGGAGTAGCAAAGGCGGGAAAACCCAACCAATCAGACCATAGAGAGCTTGTTGCTATGCAGAATTGACCAATGGGAGAAGACAAGGAGAAATGCGTATTAATTATGAATTAACTAAACAGCCAGCGTATACGATAAGACAGTTAGCAGATACAACATCCCGCGGCCCATGCATTGATAAAAGTGACAAGTAGATACAAAAGACAACTGCCGTACAAACGCGCGCTCATGAGGGGAACACGTTCACCCAACATGTAAACTAGTACCGGCAGAGTAGTTAGTTCGTCGTACAACCCGGGGAAGTTTGTCGTACAGCCCGGGAGAACCCGTCAGCTGCCGAGGCCGATATGACACATGTACAGCACATTCTTGCAGGTACTACAAACAGATTGCAGATCTTAATTCTTGCTTTGGCGGCACGAAACTTTATTTGGGGCAGTGCAATCTCGGCGGTACTCACAAATAATAAATCAAACAGCCCAGACTCGAGTGAACAAATCCAATCATACAAGTACGAGATCTTCACGAGACGAGACTGCACCCATTGGCTTGTTTCGTATGAAGCAAACAAGTTTACTGAACCTCTCCACAATGGAGATTTTCCCTGATATGCGAATTTATTTTGCAAACTCGGTCAATGGGTCCTTGAACCTTTCCCTCCAGATTGGGAACTGCCAACGATAGTATGCCACTGACCAGTGCCTTACTTGTAACGTACCAATGTACAATGAATATGAGTATTTCGACAACACCTCTAACATTATGTCTTACCGTCAAGATGGTGAACTCGCGTTCTTCGTACACTGTAGACAAGGGCAAAGAGATAAAAAAATTAAAAATGGATCTAAATCCAAATAAAATCAGCACACGTTTCCGTAAATGAAAGGGTGAGCATAAGCAAATGAATCGAAAGAAACCGGTCAACTCAGAGATCACCTGTCATCGAGTATTCCGTAAAAGGAGGCCTCGGCAGCGGAAAAGCTAAATTTAGAAAAGAGATCCTGTCAGCTTTTCCATTATTTTATTGCATTAGTAGTAGTAGTAGTAGTAGTAGTATTTATTATTTGACTAGGGGAGTCCCAACAGGCATGGCCTTGTTACAGGGACCCCTAGGTGAATCTTTGTGAGGTGAGCAAAAGTACCAGCAGATTGTGCCTGACGACAGTTTGGAGGAAGAGTGTTCCACCGACCTGCCGCCAGAAAAGAAACTGAGCGCAGTCCATACCCAATATGTACAGTAGGTAATACTAAGGCAGCTGTATCCTGGCCACGAGTACGAGCATTTGTGTGCGGGCCAACTGAACGCAGGAGAAACAGTGACTGAAGGAGGGGGCTAGCAATTGATGACAAGCAGCGATAGACCAAAACGTATAGTTTCAAATTAACTCTTTGCTCAAACGAATACAGATGACACCGTTGTAAAACTAATGCAGTTGGGGTCATTCTATCTAAACCAAATGCCTTCTTCATCGCAATATGCATTGAGCCCAAAATCAGCACACTTTTCGTAAATGAAAGAGTGAACACAAGCAAATGAATCAAAGGGAACTGGTCAACTCACCTGTCAGTAAAATTCCGCGAAAGGAGGTCTCAGCAGCGCCGAAACAAAATAAGCAAGGCCAGGAGACGAAATATCCGAAACAGCTCATACAAGAAGCAGTTCCAAAGAAGGAAGTTCCTCGCGCATGCACATCCGAACACGGACTGCACTGCATGCAACACAATGTCTGCCGTGCACGTGCACAGCACGCGGCTACCACCCGTTGGTAGATCTAATACCGAGCACCTTACGTAGAGACTTACGTAGCCTAAGTGAAATACCGAGCACCTTACGTAGAAAGGTACGTAGCATAGCGGTGTCGTTTTTCTTGCCATGTGAACACAATAATAGAAAAGCTGACAGGATCGCTTTTCTAAATATGCAGACATCCTTGATCACCAAGCGCGAGGAGAAGTCCCGCTACACAAACGAAACACCCCCCGCCGGTGGCCATGTTCCTGAGTTGACGGCAGCGCCCCGGGCAAAGCGTAAGGTCTTTTACATTGGGAACGTGCAACCTCACTGCTCCGCATCATCTATTGCTAAATGGTGCTCCGATCATGGGGTCGACATAGTGCAATGCGTCGTCTATGCATCAGCCTACTTCAGGACTGCATATGCACGCGTGACTGTGGAGGCAGCCGACGAGGAGAAAGTAGCCAATAAGGCATTCTGGCCTGACATGCTTTCCCCCACCATCCGACCCTGGCGCTTCAAAAGTGACAGCTTTGGCACCAGCACAAACGATGTCGCAACAGCTAGCGAATGATGGCCAATTCCCACCTATGAGACACAGGGTACCAAAACAGAAACAGCCTGAAATTGTACCTAAACTTGTTCCGATTTCGTTTAGTTTTCACAAATACCATCAACATACGGCCCGCTAACGGTATGCCAAATTTCAGAGCTGCCCGGTAAACGGTTTTTGAAATACTCGCGACCCACTTTTTGCTGGGTCCTTGATTCGAGGATGTGGGTCTCCTGTACGGTGCTGCCAAAGACCTGCTGAATCTGCGGCTCCACCATTGCCACTGACCATCTTGCTCTCAAAAACGAAGTAGTAACTTACTACTCCCTTCCCTCAACTGCCACACCAAGCGTAGACGATGGTAGACCCGTGTGCTTGAATCGGAGACGATCTGACGAGTTTGCTGTTTCTGATTCGAGCACCCAATTTTCAAATAAAAAATCCGAAGGAAATACGACCATTTTACTGCGTACTGTAGCTTGTGTTGTAGCGCACCCAGGTTCTGAATTCCTGCTGGGTGGGTCAAGCGAGACTCCCTTCCCTGTTCCATCGCCTCTCCAAAAGTATATTCTGACATTGTTGAGATTTACAGATGAGAAATTTCACACCTGTCAAATCGTTTCCGATTCGAGCACCCGGGTCTACACTACAGTCAACAAGCGACAGAAACTCAGCTAGGGTCAACTAGTTCGAGCGCGATCTGGCCAGCGGCGAGCAGGAAGTCAGGACATTCAAAGTCGATGGGGCAGCGCAGGCAGTCAAAAGCGTAACTAACTTTGGCTATAGCTTTTGACACAGTTGCAAGTTTTCAGCCGACTGGTGATTTGGACGATGGAGCCCGCAGCGAAGAGAAAAAGAACTCACGCTTTCCAAGAATCTTGGAAGAAAGGTCGACCCTGGGCCTGGCTGGACTACGACCATGCCAGTCTATAGTTCGCCTTGTTCTCTAAAATTTCCGATTTCCGGTAATAAATTTGCCTTTCAGTTTTCCTGCGTTTTGAGCAGGCTTTTTGGTTGTTTTTCTGCTGGATGATCTGACCCGGCTTGACCCGGCTGGCCTGCATGCGCCAGGTACACTCTGACCGGGCTGTGTTGAATTTCTAGAGCAGGCCCTGCAACCCCAGCTTGCAACGGATATTAAAGGGGAAGTTAAGGCAAAATTAAAATTTCACCAGTTGTAGTCTTCGGGGTGCTGAGTCGAATGGTCTTGGTCCGAGAAAGCTGAGACGCTCCCTTCCTACTTGAATCCCAATCGAACTCGCGCACTTCCACCGAAACTGGGTGACTGCGCCCTACTAGATGGGGATTTGTATGCAAAATGTCACTAAAAGCGCCATTTCGTTCTTATAAAAGCACAGATGACCGCGATTGGCCCATATGTTGTAGTCTTTTGGACGCTGAGTCGACTTGTTTTGGTCCGAAAAGGCTGCGATGCAGCGTTCCTCCTTTATTCCCAATCGAACATGGTTGAACAAGCGGTCACGTGCTCCTGGATGCGCAAATCACCTGGTCACCACGCCAGCAGGCGACAACTTTCACACCAAGGTTCAACTCGAGTGACAGGACTGCACCCAAAAAAGGTCAAACAGGCTAGTACCCTGCAGGCACGGTGACCAGGTGACTGGTGTACGCAGGAGCACGTGACCGCTTGTTCAACCATGTTCGATTGGGAATAAAGGAGGAACGCTGCATCGCAGCCTATTCGGACCAAAACCAGTCGACTCAGCGTCCAAAAGACTACAACATATGGGTCAATCGCGGTCATCCGTGCTTTTATAAGAACGAAATGGCGCTTTTAGTGACATTTTGCATACAAATCTCCATCTAGTAGGGCGCAGTCACCCAGTTTCGGTGGAAGTGCGCGAGTTCGATTGGGATTCAAGTAGGAAGGGAGCGTCTCAGCTTCCTCGGACCACGACCATTCAACTCAGCACCCCGAAGACTACAACTGGTGAAATTTTAATTTTTGCCTTAACTTCCCCTTTAACACGACTTGCGCTCTTGGATCCTCGGATCATCTGACCGTGTCATGTCGGTTCGAGCTCTCACCATCGCCTGGCCAACATCTGCAGCAAGCACCACGCAAACATTTCCCTTACCGCTATCTTCATGTCCCCTCTCACTGCTGGGACTCTCTTAATTCCGATCTCTCTCATTGTGACTGGTCATTTCTACGCCCAGGCAACTCCCCAACTGTTGACGACGCAGTCGATCGATTTTCAATCGTCCTGGAACAAACCTTCCAGCACCACCTCGCTGATTTTTCCACCCATTCTTGTCGGTCAAACACACGCACATCGTCTGTGACATCCAATCCACCCTGGTTGTCGACTGTCCTCGTATCTGCGGTGAAACGTAAACGAGACCTCTTCAGTGTCAGCCGAAAATTTCCAACACCTGTCAATATGGAGGCCTACCGAGTTCAACGCAACTTTGTCAAATACCTATCCCGTAAAACCTACCGCTCTTACATCAGCTCCCTCTCTGCAACAATCTCATCACCCAATCGTCCTTCTCTCTATCAGTTCATTCGCACCCAGCGTCCCAGTGTCTCTCGCGCCCCAATCCAGTGCTTGATTGATCCTGATGGCAACCGTCAGTCTGAGGCAAAGTCCATTGCGGACACTCTGAACAAACAGTTTGTCTCTCCCGGCCTTCCCGACGATCCGAACTGGGTTATCCCGCCCCTGCACCCAGCTCCAGAGCTGCGCGCTCCACTTCTGGAGGTCTTTACAACAACTGGTGTGGTCCGCAAACAACTGAAACGTCTTAAGAGCTGCAAGTCTCCTGGAAAAGGCGGTATTCCAAATGAAGTCCTTAAACTGCTGGTGCCTTCCTTGTCGTATCCCCTGTGCTTGCTCTTCAACTTGTCATATCGTGCAGGAGTCTTCCCATCTGCGTGGAAATCTGCTACTGTTGTCCCGATATTTAACCCTAGGACGGCCACCACTTTCAGTACTCCTAGAACGGCCAAACGGTGTCATTTGACACCTGCATACATTTCCATGTCTAAGACCTATGATATAGTTTATTATAGTTTTTGTTTTCAGTGCTGGCTATCACTAGCAGCATTTATGATGTACACAACACTTTGGGATTCACCCAGACACTATTGTTGGCTATGCGCAACTAAAATACAATGTACGCGTATCGGCAATTGCGAAGGATGAACTCAATTACTGGCAAAACTTAAATTACTTGCACAGGAATTTCTTATAATCACAGAGTTACAATAACAAGCAATGTGGCAACGTCACTGGACATGAGGAACTGCTTTTCGGGAATATGTGCTTTGGCATAATCGGATTACTCGACCGTCACGATGAATGACACACAGTAACAAGTACAAACATGGACTGACTATGAGCATCATTTTTTCACCAAGCTGACCCATATGCTGCTAGAGATGGTTTCAAGATTAGGCTGGTAAGTTCTAACGATTGAATTTTAGACTCTTTCAAAGAGGTATACCCTTCTCTTCTCCTTGGCTGGCACTTAGCAATCAGATGCCATGACTATCTACAAGCTTATTGACCAGTGCAGGAATGAGCGTTTTCTGGATGTGCATGAACTAGCAAAGGTCTGGGATATTGTGAAGGCGTTGATGCCTGTCACATCTATTCATTTATGTAACCGCCTTGCAGGGGGACATCTTCTGGAATAGTCTTTGTTGAGTAGATCCACCACATCCCATCGAAACGGTCAAGGACATATATCTCGTCTTTTGCTAGAATTGGACGATTTGGGGCTTCCTACTCTCACCATGTAAAACATATGGCTCTAGGTGGTCTACACTAGGCGGACCATTGTTAATTCTTGCTACTTCTACCTTCTAGGTCTACCATCTTTGCATCCTACAATGTAATCTTGAAAACAAAATTCAATCCGCGATTATTGGCAATGAAGTTAGATGGTAGTTCACTTCAATTTACCAAAGTGGTTCATAGTGCAACTCTTTATTCTCCAACAGTTTCTTCACCAGTAATGCACTGATGATGAAGTTATCAGTTATTACTTAGCAATCACCTTCTGCAGCATCCGGGGCCAATAAAGAGAGAGGAGGCATCCCAGCGGCTGCCTACCCATTTAGCCTGAAGCGGGGGAGGAAGATGTTTGGTACAAGAGCCTTATTAGCTCGTCAAGTAGTTTGAAAGGATTATCTACACAGCACCATCCTTGCGATAATGCGGTGTACCATCTCCAGGTTGCAGAGTTGCGATTCCTCTTCCTCAACACTATCCATTTCGGGGTCTCCGCCACTCCTGCAACTGTTTCTGACAATTCCTTGTCTGGACTATCCCGCAATGCTCGTCCGCTCTCTGGAGGCTCGTAAACCTCAACACATTCTGAATCCACAGGTGGTGCCCAGGTGTTGTGACCGTACGATTCACCCTCATATGACAGAACAGATCCACCACTGCCAATGATCACTACACTTGAACAGCCAGCAAATGAAGATAAAGTGGGCAATTTCGCTTTCATGGTCATCAGATTCATGCATGGTAATAGGCTACATCCGTTCCAGTATTTCCTTGGCCGTCAGACCGCGATGACTCCTCCGGGGCAATTTACAGGAAAATGAAAGGGAATGAGCAGTACCAAGGACATTAGCTGAAGAGTGTTTGTGTAATCTGTGCGCCAATGGTTACCCGCCCCAAATTCGCGATTCTCGCCCGACGGTTGTATGTTGATCATATATTTCGTCCTGTATTCAGCAATTTTCCTGCCCATGCACCTTTCTTTTGTCTGGTTGTCATACGAGCAACTCGATATGGCCGACACATTCGAAATGTGTTCATATTGTTTCCATCTAGCTGCAATAATGGCTTTTTATAGTGCAGGTGTCAAATGACACTGGTTGGCCGTTCTAGATATACGTACTCGCCATTATGGTACTTCATCAATTACGAATCAAAGGTTTATGGCAGACGAAAGAGGAAGCAAAATTAGGAATAGTCACAAGATTTGAGCTTATTCTGATTAGCCATATTTCAGTAATTCCAAAAGTTTGACTCGCGCGGTGTCAAATGACACCGTTGGCTGTTCTAGGGTTAAGAAAGGACAACGCTCCCAAGCTGTTAATTACAGGCCCATCTCCCTCCTACCAACTATATCCAAGGTCTGTGAACGCATCTTCTATGAATCTCTCTACCACCATGTCACCCCTGCCCTCTCCTCTGCACAATCCGGCTTCTGTCGTGGCGACTCATCTACTTTGCAATAGACCAATCCCCTTATTATACTGGGTTCGAGCACGGGGCAACCTCACTCGCGATCGAGCTAGTTTTTGAACGTGACAGCATCTTTGACAGTGTGTTTCAGGTTTGTTTTGGAATGTCTTCTGCTTAGTTCAAGTGGTTTGCAATGGCTTCGAGCGGTGCTGAACCTCCTGCTGGTTGGAGCAGAGTCTCCGAGAGAGACATGGACTGTGATGCAGCTACAGGATTTTTTCAAGGCGCGGGAGGGAACGATCTCGGGCCACAAACAGGAGTTTCTCCAGAGGTGAGTTTTTTTATTTGTTGAAATATTCGAATCGCGAATCGTGTTGTGAGATTTATTTTGTGCCTAGGCTACAGCAGACCGTATTTCTTTCTCCTTGAGATCGGTGCTTCTTTGTCTATTTTGCTCATGCCCATCATCCACCACTGCACACACAACGAAATGCGGGTGTGCAGGCATACTGCACAAGATCTTCTTGCCCAAGAAAACATTTTGTGAAAAACTCGCAACAGCAACAGCATCAGACACTGGCTTCCGCAACAAACAAGCAAACAACAACCAGCAGCCGCATCCCTATGGACCAATAAGCAACTAGAGCATGTGCAACGGCTATCCAGAGTCAACCACACGTGCAACAGCATACTATTCGTAACAGCGGCTATACTGCCAGTGCATATGAAGAACAATCATATACACAGAGCCAGCAGCATCATTTTTAGCAATGACGGTTTGACGTATGGTACCAATAGAACAGCAGGGTGGGTGGGTGGGCAACTTTCTGTCTGGCAAGAAGAAAAATAATGAACAGCACTCTGCGCCAGCACGCTTTTCCAGCGGCCGCGGTGCCCTCGCACCCATCGGTGACCACGAGCAAAAATCTACAAAGAACATTATTTCTCGTTTATTTCGCTGCGTTCAGCCAACGAGAAATGAACACTTCTTTGTCTATTTTGCTCATGCCCATCATCCACCACTGCACACACAACGAAATGCGGGGTGTGCAGGCATACTGCACAAGACAGACAAAGCATAGCCGTCACTGTGAAAACCTGGCATGATCTCTACCAGCTGGAGCGTTTAGGATACTGGCTCCCACTTTCTCAGCGTGACACCTGGTGTCTTCCATCACGCAGCCATGCCCACCACCTCGACACCAGCAGCAGCGATACGGCAACAGTTGCCTATCTCGGATCCTGGATCCCAACAACGCGGCACCCGGTGCCACCTACAGCATGCACCACACAACACCAGAGCAACAGAGCAACACGGCAGTAAATGTTCCTACATAAAGTGAGTACAGCAAACACCAACCGGTAGAGCCTTGTCTCGTACCATCGCAAGCCTGGCAGTCACTGCAATTAACTTTAAACGATTTTAATATTAAAATATGAACGATTATCTCACTAATGCACACGACACCAACTAAGCACAGTTGCCCAGCTGCAACGACTTTAAACCCCTCCCCCCTGTTAACCCGCAACAACCAAGCCCTCGACCGCTCGGGGCCCTGGAACTGAAGCACAACGTGCTTATATAAACAGAAACAAATAAATAAATAATGCAACTCTCTCACTGATTGCACTGGATGCCAAATAAGCTAAAGCAATTCTAACAACATGAGACCCCCCAGCCCACAGTAATGTCAACGTGGCATGGCTTGCTGACCTGGTTGGCCTGCAGTGTTAGCCCGCTGGGGACAGAACTTGACATAATGACCCGGCTGCCCACACCGGTGGCACACACCCGAGCGGAAATTGCCCATCGGCGCATGCATAGCTAGAGGCGGGTGGCTAAGTGGCATCACGGCCCCCTGCATGGTATGGATTGGGTTTGGCATGGTTGGGCCCCGCACCACCCCAGCTACCTTCTTCTTAGACCCTTCAGCCTGGATCGCAGCCTGCAGACGTTTCTGCTTTTTGGCTCCCCCAACTAGTGCCATCAGCTGATCCCCTTCCTGAAAGGATGTTGCCACCTGATGGCCGTGCTTCTCCGCAATCACAAGCCACTCTTGCCTCTCCTTCAGCAACCTCTCACCTTTTTTCGCTGCCTTCCTTCTCCTCTTCTTGGACTTTGCCGACCTCACATCGTGCAGCAGATCCAGGAGCTCGGCATTCAGCTCGAATTGTTTCGCGTAGCTTGTCGTCTTCCAGCTCGCGACGTCGCCGGCGGCAGACCTTGCTTTCCGCTTTGGCGACCTCGACCGGGATCGTGACGAGTCCGAGGAGGAAGATCGTGACGATGATGATGATGGCGACCCTGACTGTGCTGAATCCCTTGGTCGTTTCCTTTTCAGGGATCTGCCACGGGCTGTCAGCTCACTGACACTCCTTTCGAGCATCCGGATTTTCATCCCCAGCAGCTCCCTCTCCGCCATGAGCTGGGAATGCGGCATTCTATTAATCGGTGACGCCGGAGCCTGCGTCTCAGCTCCGCGGGGGACTTGCTCTTCTACTGCAGTCTCGTATTCCGACGAGGTGTTTCCAACTATGTCAGAGTTGGGAAACTCGAACACAGACAAGTCACCTCTCCTCCTACCACTACCTCTGCCTCTGCCAGAGGCCACCTGCCCGGCGCTTGCAACACGTCCACGTCGACCCATTCTGTATCCGGCAAATATTACAAAATAATCGAAATCCGCGATATTCATGTTAAAACAAAATGGCGTCACGATTTATTGAAAGTGGTATAGTTGGTGGTACGAGTGTTCAAACCCATTTGAACTTCATACTGTTCGTCTTCTTTTTGACATGCTCTCTTTCCATCGTCCTTAGCTTTTGTTTGTTGAGAGCTGTTTTGGCTTTCTCCTATACCTCTGGGGGATGCCAAGTGATGGTTTTGAGAGGCTGGTGATGGCTGGGAGCGAGAGTTTGCCGATCGGCGTCGTCCTCGCTATAGCGATGAAAATACTAGTTACTGCGCACCTGGCAGATATCAGAACACGTCGGAGTGTCCAGGAGCAAAGGAATCTTGGGTTTTCACTGGAATCTAGTTCCTCCAGCATCGTGTAGCCCACCGTCGGTGAATGGCGGTCCAGAAAGGTCGAACCTGGTCTTCTGCAGCATCTCGCAGTCCTGTGAGGCACACTGAATACGCCTGTCATGTATTCTACAAATATAAATCACGAAGTAGTGGACTTTACAGTGATGAGTGTATCCTGTATGCTGCAAAAGACGCAGGAAATGTGACTGGTGTCTGTACACTCAGTGACTGGACGCCAACACCCCAGTCTTCTCCTGCATGATCTGTTTGACATTGACATTATGCAGTAGGTCGGCATCATGACCTGGTTTGGCAGCTATCGGCGTAATAGTATCTGCCTGGTTGGATGTAGCAGGTTGGTGTTTGCTCGTCGTCCAGTCCGGAATTTTCTTGTAACTCACGGTGGAGTACGCGCAGGGTTTGTGATCATCCCTGTTCACTTCAATATTATCAAACACAACGTTCCCTTTGTCACTCATCTTATCCTGAGTACTGAATTTGCTGACAATATTGCACCACACTTGTCACAACCTACCACCACTGCTGGCGGTGGCGACTGGTTCGTCAATGGCGGTGACCAGGCTGACTGACTAGCTTCGAGACAGCGGCCTCGTTGTCAACCCCGCGGCAGCCTTAAGGTTGATTTTATCGATCCAGCCTCAGCGCCATGTTGACGATGCCCTAGTGACTGTGTGTCATGGATTGCCTTGCCATCAGCGGTCATTGCCGTCCACCTTGGTGCAGCCCTCAACAACTGGCTCAGCCCATGGGAGTCTCAAGTGGACAAAGTTGTTGCCAAAGTAGCTCAGAAGATTGGTGCATCGTGGTGTAGGTGAGCACATAACTAGGACTTCCCAGCGCCTATTTGTCCAGGCTGCGATACTATGTGACATGCTGTACTGCACATTCTTTTCAGCACTGCAAGGCCGGCAGCTGGACCGACTGCAGGGGCCGCGCACATGCAGGCCGCCTATTGCCAGTGCAGCATTCTGGAACGTCCCTTCCTTCTGAGATCCGTGGAATAATACCTTTCTTTGCTTCAAAGCAAGTTGCTTACCTTTCTGTTGTGCTCCCAGTGTCCTTACAACAATAACCTACAGCAATGTTTTATTTTCCTTTCCATTCCCCAACCAATGAATACTACGATGTCGATTCTATTTCTGAATACTTTATTGTGTGCCCGCGCACGCACGTGTTTGTGTGTGTGTGTGTATACCTCACTCTCCACTCGAAGTTCTGTTCCCCATCACTGGAACACTGCCTGTTCTTTCAGGACCTGCCATCATCTGCGGATGGGCATTCAATGATTGTATTGTGTGTGTGTTTCATTCAGAATCAGATCCGCTACCGTTGCTATAAGAGAAAATCTGTGGGTTCACATCCAGTGCATTTGTAGATTTGCGTGCTTTTCTTGCCACGGGCGCATACATGGGACATTGTGTGTGCGTGTGTGTGTGTGTGTGTGTGCGTCTGTGTGTATGGGGATATTGTCTGTATCGGCTTTTGGTACTAATGTTCAGGCCTGTGCTTGCATGTGTGAACATGACATTGTTCGGTTCTGTGCATGCTATTGCTATGTTGTATATTATTGTATGTATGTGTGCATTTCCACGAACAGTGTAGATGAGCGTGGAGAGTGCATTGATCCCTCATCAGCCACTTCCCCTTGCGCTTACGAGAGTTTTTTCTGCGTACCTCTCATTTTTATTTGTTTCTCTCTGATACTGTATTGATGCCGGTACCTGTACCTCGATGTGTTCCTCTATATTATTCTGCAGTCACCTTTAACCTTCGGTCAAGTTAACGTTTATTGTGCTCTATTTATCGTGCGAATCAAAATAAACAATAATAACACAAGTCGTGCTAGAGTGACGACATGTGCGTGTAGTAGGGTTGATGCGATGGGACATTATAATTAGGTGGAACAGAACACAAATTGGGCAGATTGATTGGGCATCATTGATTGTGCTCAGTCCGAACAGTGAACATAATATTTATCTCCAGTGACAGACTGTAGCGGCTAGCCTCCAATAGGTAGCTGGCACTAGTCGCTACTGCTTGTTTGACAGGTGCCGCCAGAACCCCTGTTGTGTCATGCTATAGATGCACATGCCCTATTCTGGGGCATACTGAGGTACTTTGATTTTGTTGACTGCATGTAGACAGCATCCAATAGTAGTACTCGTAGACCTTGGCTCTTTGTAGGTCAACCACCATCGCATGGATCGATCGGTGACTATGCACTTGGAGGTTGGAATAGCCCGCGCTGAACAGATCTTGCCATGGCCCAGGGAGTGAACTCGCTTACTCGACTATCCCGGTTTTAGTTAACCAGCATGAGTGGTGCAATTTGTCCATACCATGTTGCGAGCTCACAGTTGTTTGGGCAGGTTTTGAGCTGCACCACGAAACAAAGCGAAATAACGGCGTGACTGTCGAGCAAGGAAGCGGCGAGACGGCACTTCCAGGACGAGACAGGCAGTAGAGATGTGTTCACAGCACGAGCAACCTCTCAAACCCTGCCGGTACTCCACAGTTACAAGAAAATGTCGGACTGGACTACGCGCCAATGCAAACCTGCTACATCTACCCAGGCAGATAGCTGCCAACCCAGGCCAATGTCGACCCACTGCATACCGGTATGTCAATGTCAAACAGATCCTGCAGGAGAAGACTGAGATGATATTGGCGTCCAGTGTACGGACACCAGTCACATTTCCTGTGTCTTTTGCAGCATACAGGATAGACTCATCACTGTAAAGTCCACTACTTCGTGATTTTTATTTGTAGAATACATGACAGGCGTATTCAGTGTGCCTCGCAGGACTGCGAGATGCTGCAGAAGACCAGGTTCGACCTTTCTGGACCGCCATTCACCAACGGTGGGCTACACGATGCTGGATGAACTAGATTCCAGTGAAAACCCAAGATTCCTTTGCTCCTGGACGCTCCGACGTGTTGTGATATCTGCCAGGTGCGCAGTAACTAGTATTTTCATCGCTATAGCGAGGACGACGCCGATCGGCAAACTCTCGCTCACAGCCATCACCAGCCTCTCAAAACCATCACTTGGTATCCCCCAGAGGTATAGGAGAAAGCCAAAACAGCTCTCAACAAACAAAAGCTAAGGACGATGGAAAGAGAGCATGTCAAAAAGAAGACGAACAGTATGAAGTTCAAATGGTTTTGAACACTCGTACCACCAACTATACCACTTTCAATAAATCGTGACGCCATTTTGTTTTAACACGCATACGGTCCATTCCTGGCCGAGACTGGCAACTTTCTGTCTGGCAAGAAGAAAAATAATGAACAGCACTCTGCGCCAGCACGCTTTTCCAGCGGCCGCGGTGCCCTCGCACCCATCGGTGACCACGTGCAAAAATCTACAAAGAACATTATTTCTCGTTTATTTCGCTGCGTTCAGCCAACGAGAAATGAACACTGAAGATAATAGTAAACTTTTTCTGGTCTGCCTTTTCCTCTCCAGAGCCATCTTCTATGAAGGTAACCGTGGTGCTGCCAAGTCACCAAGTCGCGATCGTTATCAGCAGCCCTGAAGTGGAAAAATCGATTTTCCAACGATCTGGTTGGACATCAGCCACTAAAGTACTTCTGATTTGCCTGTAGTGACAACAGCAGCCTTCCTTGGACACCTTGCAAAGACAGGAAAAGCCACTGCATGTTCAGAGTGAACTATTTTATAGTATATTTAATGTGAGACGGGCTGTTTACGCCCAAGATGAAGATAGTTTTTTCCGTTTCTATACCTTCCTAATAAAATACATTGTTACAGAGCTTTCGGTCATACTCCGCTGTACTACATCCTCAACCCGCCACCACCATGCGCTCTTGGCCGAACTAATGCACGAAGCATACACACACCAGCACAGCAAGGACACTTCCGTTGACAGATATTGTTACCGCCTCTAGACAGCTGTTTCGTTTCTTCGAGCTCATCGTTAGAGGAGGATAGTAGCTGGATACTAATGATGATATAATATAAGATGATAGACGGTTTATGGTCCGATATTGATGATTGGAGATCTAAGAAAGCAATGACAGTGATTGCGAAATGGATAATATTATCATGATTATATGCCAGTCTGGTAATGCGTTGTATTGGTGGACAGTATATTGAAATCATCACTGCATTCGATGCAAATATTGCTATACCTTCAGTATTGGAAAAAAGATTAAGAGAACCTGGTTGATTTGGTTGCATCTGCGACTGGCTACTGGGTGTTGTGATCAGCAATGTTACCATGGGAGAAAATAAGAGCGCAAGGATCTGTTGGGTCTTGTTGTGCCGTGCCGGTGCGAGAACCCTAAGTGCATGGCAAAATAGAACTGTTTCATCCACAATGCAGAATGTCTTGCGGTACATGGCATTGATGACTGAACATCTCGCCAGCTCGCCCAAACGGAGGAACAAGACATCTTTCCAGCTCAGCTAGCCATATACCGTGAAACGGATGATTAACTTGTGCCACGCATGCCAGCTTCTGTTCCATTCGGCCCAGGCTTAGACACATCAATGCCAATAGCAGCTGATCCTCCATTACATGCTCATTGGCGATTTACGGCCACCTCCAACTGCATTCGCCGTCCCTCAGCTTCCGTCTTCGCAGATCTGGCGCGGCGCAGTACATTTTCTCAGCTTCCGTCTTCGCAGATCTGGCGCGGCGCAGTACATTTTCTCGGCTAGGCTCAAAGAAGTCCCACAGAGCGGTCCAAACACCTGAAGGCAAACCAGTCAGAAACTGGAGCGGCTCAGAGTCTTTCTTTATGTTATTGTACGTAAGCTGTTTTTCGGCTTTCTTCACCCCAGTCCTCACATCGTCCAACTGCTCCACGAGACTGTACACGAGCTCTACTTGCTGCCAGCTCCTGATGCAGATGCTGCACTTCCATTACAGGACCAAACTGCACTAAGCCAGGTTCCTTTCCAACTCAAAGTACCGTTGCCTCTCAGCAAAATACTGGTTTGGGAGCATGGGGAGCTCGTGATGCAGACGCTGCACTTCCATGACCGAACTGCACTAGGCTCAGCAAATACTGTTTTGCGAGCATGGGGAGCAGGGCGTCCAGACTCCACTCTCTTGCGAAAAGCAAACCTGGTACCGTAGGACAGCTGTTTGGGTTCCTGGACTCATCCTGCCCTTGTAGAGCTGGGCAAAACGATTTCGATTTCGGGATCGAAATGATCGCTGCAACTCAAATATTCAGAGTGACCCTAAAACTACGTCCTAAGTCCTTCGTCACGGGGCATAGCCTGGATCCGCTTGCTCCAGGCCGCTGTGGCTCCACACGAGGAAAGGAGTGAAATGACTTGTTTGCTTCGTCCTCCTGTTCTGACAGTGAGGAACGCAGCAATGATCCTGAGAAGGCATCCTGAAGTCGTAAAAAGGAAGACGTCTAAACAAAAACAAAACAGCTCAAATCAAAAGTCCTTGTGACATTTTTTGTAGACAGGCTTGCACTGCATTTAGATTTCGCGTGCTCTGCACTTCGCATGCGAGAAGTCGCGCACAGCCGAGGTGAGGTTGGTCGCGTGTGTGCAGCATGCATGATCCCACGCGACTGCGGAGTTGCCCCCTTGCTCGAACCCAGAAGCGTTCGATACAGTCTGGCATCGATGCCTACTTGCTAAGCTTGAGTCCATTTTTCTAGTACTAGTCCGTGAGCCAAATCTCAGAATCGGCTGTTTTAGCATCGACCGTTGCACCCAGAGAGGGACAAATCGTCCTTCAGCACACCGCTTCAGGATGGTATCCTGAAGCGATTTCCACTTGTTGGACAATTCGAAACTGATCCAGGGAGGTCACAGAAGACGCCAAACATCCAACTTACTTTGCTCTCTGACAGCAGCGGCCATTTTCGCCTTCTTCACTTGATTTTTTGCGCTTGTTCACGGATTCTCATTTTTTGAAGCCATGAGCAGATTCCACGAGTGCACATAACGCGGAAACCAGTGCACAAAACTAGATTTGAATTTTTTTTACCGCTGAGAATTATCAATCCGGATCATGCATGCAAACTGCAGCAAAGTTACAATGCATTCGTTCAGAACTAAACTGACTTCAAAGAATGTCCTAAATACCTCTCGAGATATTTGTTCACCACTTCCTAGGCGTAGAAGACTGTAGTGAGTAACCTTCTGGAGCGAATGGCGGACTCTGCCCCGAGCATGAACTTCTTTTCATCCTGTTCAAGGTCAAATATTACTCAGTTTGCGTTGAAGAATAACAATTACATTCGTGAATGGCTGAACTGAGAATACCCTAATGATTTCTCTTGGATTTCGTATCCCAAGTTCCTCTACTTGGCTGGATAAATCGCCTCTTGACTTCATCATACTGGAATTGGACTTGTAGATAATAGCGAGCAATGAATTGGTGAGTGAAGTATATTTATAATAACCACTCCATTACTGAATACATGTACGTAGAATACTCCAGTATAGAATGATATGAACACTGAAGCTAATGTGACATTACGGTAGTACAATAGGAAGTACGTCACCACTGTTGTAAATGCACGCGCTGATCCTATCCAACCTGACAGCCAATGCAAGAGGTTGGAATTGGCTATTGATTGCCTAACACACTCATACAGTACCAAAAACTATCTGTCATTGCTCATTTTCCACTCAACATAACACAGTTGGAAATCGCCAGCTAGGTGCACATCTTGGCACATAATGTGTGCTATCGCAGTCCACCGCAGTACACAGTAATACACAGATAACTACCGATATAAGATGATGCCACATACACGCATACGCGTGCACCCACACCCACACGCGTGCGCATGCGCGCGCACACACACACACACACACACACACACACACACACACACACACACACACACACATGAAGCAGCTGCCGAATCCGACTATGCAGTCTCCCAGACACGCGTGCACGGGCACACACACGAACCAGCTGCCGAATCCAACTATACATTCTCTCAGGCATGCGTGCACATCCACACACGCGCGCGCGTGTGCGCACATACACATGAACCAGCTGCCGAATCCGTTTATGCAGTCTCCCAGGCACGCGCGCACACACACACACACATGGACCAGCTGCCGAATCCGACTATGCAGTCTCCCAGGCACGCAACCCCAATGGCAATGGGAGAAGAACAGACTCCAGGAGGACGCCGGATCAGGAGGAGGACCCACCTCAGTGAGTGCAAAATGACCGATGCCCGTTGTCTGTTGTGGTCCTGCTGCCGTCAGTTATAAATTGATCTCTCTTCACAAGACGGACAGCGACCGAACGAAGGAAAAGCAGATGTCCCTGATGCCTGCCTGATCACCGAGGCAGAGTCCAGTAGCGGATGGGAGTGAAGGCAATCTAGGGATGCACGTGTGGTCGGCCAAAGCTCCTCTGCTGCGAAACCAGCAACAGCATGTCCCGCGGCCGGAACACACTTCCTGTCTTGTCCTGAACATTGCCGTTTCCGGTTACATGTCCCCTCGTGTGAGGGGCCGACAGACATGGAGAGTTTGGCTGAGGCGCTGCTCGCATCAACGTCCTAGCGAGATCTAGACTTTTCTTGAATCCATTTGTTGCAGTTGTGCAGCTGGAACCCTCGGGTTGACTTGCAACATGATCGCTTTGGCTGCAGTGAGCTAAAACCCACCACTGACCTGAAACACGGATCACACTGACCACAGTGATTGTGGCAACACCGTGCCCCGACACCCACCATCCGGCCCGCAGTTGTAGCCTGGGGTGGTCTCACCAACAAAGGAAAGCGCCTAGCACGCACACACATGCACCCGCGCGCGCACACACAAACATGCACGCGCGCGCGCGCACACACACACATGTACGCACGAGCACACACACATGCACGCACGCGCGCACACGCACGCGCACACACAGAAACGTGCACGCACACACGCATGCACACACTGGCACACATACACAGACAATGGTATAGTATGTTCCTCGTCAAGCAGCCAGGTGCTCTGGCTTGGACCTCCAGCAGCGCTGGTTTCGCCCTTGCTACTTGTCGTCTTGCCCTCTCCAGTGCTGCCTGCAACAAAACATTCCCTTCCGTAAACTCTGGGTGGACCAGTTCTCGGTGTTGTGTTGACACCGTGCTCTGCTTTCATGGCATTCGTTGTTCGTATCAGCCACTAAGCTCCTGGTAGGTAGCCCCTTGTTGGCCTTAGGATGTGGCTCTGGGTTCACTACTACATGCACATCACTGTCAGTAAGTATAGATAAAGCAAAATCAGAGGCACTGGTCTTCTCCAGTGTTGCAAATGCTCAGGATCACATGCGTGCAATTGGTGTAGCACTTTCCATGATACCAGCCACACCATTTGCTCTTCCCTGAGCCCTTGTGCTGGCAAAGAAAATCCCAGACATGGTCGTCCTTCTCTCGAACAGCGCTGACGATGCGACGCCAACTTGTAGTCTCGATATTACTCGCTGCAGGCTTCTCGTTTCCACTAAATTGGGTGCTGTCACACAGACATAAATTCCAGCAATATTACTCCGCTGGGCTGTCATTTGCCACTTCGTTGCCGTCAGCTGCCCCATCTGGCACCTCGCTGCCACTAGAAACGTCTTCCTCCTCTTCCATTGTTGTCAAACAACATCAATGTACACGAAAGGAATAAACTTCAATAAAGTGATCACAAAACCCCAAATCCATATTGTCGTCAACGTCGTTATCTTCTAAAAAATAAATTATTTTTCCTCATTCCACCCGAAATCGTACTTTTGTGCTTACTCGTCCGATGCACACCTCACCACTCGCGTAAAAATATTTGTTCTCACGGTGGAATTTGGTCGAGAAAAGAAGCCCTCCCGAAGGTCTCTGGATCGGTTCTGGAACGTCCAACAAGCGAAAACGTATCCTTTGTGATGTCCTTGACCAACACTGTAAGCGGCGACTTGTCCCTCCGAGAGTGCAACGGCACTTGTGATTTTGAGTTTTGGCTCACGGACTATACGTGGTACAGCTCTGCAGTGGCTGTCGTCATATTTGTCGTCCCGTCATCAAACTGTCCGTGTCTCTGCTTCCTTGTCCGATCCTTTAGTAGGCTTTACCTGTAGTGTCTGGTGTTCCACAGGGGTCCATACTGGGTCCACTCCTTTTCTTAAAGGGGAAGTTAAGGCAAAAATTAAAATTTCACCAGTTGTAGTCTTCGGGGTGCTGAGTCGAATGGTTGTGGTCCGAGGAAGCTGAGACGCTCCCTTCCTACTTGAATCCCAATCGAACTCGCACACTTCCACCGAAACTGGGTGACTGCGCCCTACTAGATGGGGATTTGTATGCAAAATGTCACTAAAAGCGCCATTTCGTTCTTATAAAAGCACGGATGACCGCGATTGGCCCATATGTTGTAGTCTTTTGGACGCTGAGTCGACTGGTTTTGGTCCGAAAAGGCTGCGATGCGGCGTTCCTCCTTTATTCCCAATCGAACATGGTTGAAGAAGCGGTCACGTGCTCCTGCGTACTCCAGTCACCTGGTCACCGTGCCTGCAGGGTACAACTTACTAGCCTGTTTGCCTTTTTTTGGGTGCAGTCATGTCACTCGAGTTGAACTCGAGTTGAACCTTGGTGTGAAAGTTGTCACCTGCTGGCGTGGTGACCAGGTGATTTGGGCACCCAGGACCACGTGACCACTTCTTCAACCATGTTCGATTGGGAATAAAGGAGGAACGCTGCATCGCAGCCTTTTCGGACCAAAACCAGTCGACTCAGCGTCCAAAAGACTACAACATATGGGCCAATCGCGGTCATCTGTGCTTTTATAAGAACGAAATGGCGCTTTTAGTGACATTTTGCATACAAATCCCCATCTCGTAGGGCGCAGTCACCCAGTTTCGGTGGAAGTGCGCGAGTTCGATTGGGATTCAAGTAGGAAGGGAGCGTCTCAGCTTCCTCGGACCAAGACCATTCGACTCAGCACCCGGAAGACCACAACTGGTGAAATTTTAATGTTTGCCTTAACTTCCCCTTTAACTTATGTGAACAATCTGCCCTCTCTAGTTCCAGACGTCTCTAGTTCCAGACACTGCACTGTTGTGCTCTGACAGCTCGCCGTCCAACCTCGTTACCTCCATGCAGACCGGCATTAACTCCACCATGGCATGGGTGGAAGCTTGGAAGCTGAGGCCCAACATCGCGAAGACCGAAGCAATGTTCATCAGCCCATCGCCGCCTACTCAGTCGTTGAACTTTCCAGGAGCCAATGCTAACGTTAAAATTGTTCATGAACACAAACACCTATTCGACAGCCATATGTCCTGGTCCCCACAGGTCCAGTCAGTATGCAAGCGAGCTAGCTCCTCCCTTGGCATGTTGCAACCTCACTGCCACCATTTAAATGACCATTGCCGAAAATTGTTCTTTACGTCGTATATTCTACCTATATTTGATTACTGTGACACAGCGTGGTGCGGTCTGTCTCAGGCCCTTGTTCAAACTCTGGAAATACACCAGCGTCTGCTTCTAAAAATCCTGTTTCGCAAAAATCAAACATTCTCCTCCCAATGTCTCTACAGTTTAGCTTCAGTATCTCCCCTCTTAGAGCGACACCAGCAACATCTTTGCATCCTTGTACACATGATCTTATTAGACCTGGCTCCCAAACACTTTGCTAAGTATAGCTGGTTTGTGTCCAGTGTCCACCAGATCAACACGTCATTCCTTCTCATTACCCCGTGCCAATACCTCCCTGTTTCTGAAATCTCCTATCTTCTCTGCGTACACTCTCTGGTCTTCCCTGCCAACTAGCCTTAAAGCATGCACAGACATTAAGGAGTTCAAGCTTCAGCTTCTTCGTCCTAAATAATCTCACTATTTTCGTCATGCCTCCCCTTGCAGTACTCTCTTTGTTTCTCTCCTTATTATTCAGTTCGCCGTGGTAGGCTACCACCCGACTTCTCATATATATTGGCAGTCTTCTGACGAGCCAGGAGATGTTGAATTAATAAATAAAAAATAAATAAATAAAATTGATGTATAGTTGATGTTCGGTCATGTTGGAAGGAGAAGTGGAGCTACGAGAGTGATGACCTGATTATTCGCAGGGTGAGGGCGACATCGGTTGGACGAGTATGATGGTTACGAAGACAGCTGAACATGATAATTTCCAAAGGTAACTCAAAGTAATTTGGCAATGAAATAATATTTTTTACTGAAGTACCAAAGAAATCAAGTAATGAACAGAAGAAGTAATGTTTTCTCTTTTCCATGTTTATCTCTAACATGCATGGACACCTTGGTATGGGATACTCATGTATTTTGTTGTAATTATGGCCACTTGCAACTTGCAAGTACGGAAAAAGGCACAATTTTCCGAACTTTGAGGCTCCATAAGTACAACAAAGTGAATATATATCCCCGGGTGCCAAAGCATAACGTTAATAATGAGGATTTTACGAGCATAATGGGAGAATCCATGAAAGCATAATTCCATGATTTCGCGAGCATAATCCGCCGGAGCCTAATCAACGAGCTCGAGACGAAATCAAATTTGCAATTATTTTACAGAATTCTGTTCTGTGGTAAATCTGTACACCAGCTCAGCTGTTGACCTTTGGCGATCACCTACGCTCCGTAGCCACCCGTGCACGCCAACGGCTTGGGGTCCTAAAAAATTTTTTTTTAATGCAACCCAATTATTGTGGAAAGGTCACAACAAGAGACAAGATCAAAAGGAAAGCTTTACAATAATAATAATACGAAGTAGTGGTTGCGACTTCGGCGATGATTTGTAAGAAAGGTTTGCTCCCCACACCGGAGCTCGCGCTATTCCGCCGACTTTACTTGACACTTGACTGACTCACGACTGCCATCCAGAGCACACGAGAAGTCCATCGAACCTTCGACTCGGCAAACCTGCAAGAAAGCACCACTCCCTGCTCAATACACAGTGTTTCGGGGAATTCACCCCTCATCAGTTGAGCTTGAGTAGGCTGAGGAAGATTGTGCCTGAATAGCACCACTTATATAGTGCTCTCCAGGCACAAACATCACCAGGGATACAAACTTACAGAGACGCTCCGCTTCCAGCGCGACAAACACCTCGTGAACACCAGATAGCAGCGTGAGTCAGTGTCGCTCCTGGACGGTGAGACAGACGTCGAGGACCCTCGGTCATTCGCAACGCTGTCACCTCCAAACCAACTAGTCGCAAGCCCGCGCTGGGCACAACAGTACGAAGTAGTGGTTGCGACTTCGGCGATGATTTGTAAGAAAGGTTTGCTCCCCACACCGGAGCTCGCGCTATTCCGCCGACTTTACTTGACACTTGACTGACTCACGACTGCCATCCAGAGCACACGAGAAGTCCATCGAATCTTCGACTCGGCAAACCTGCAAGAAAGCACCACTCCCTGCTCAATACACAGTGTTTCGGGGAATTCACCCCTCATCAGTTGAGCTTGAGTAGGCTGAGGAAGATTGTGCCTGAATAGCACCACTTATATAGTGCTCTCCAGGCACAAACATCACCAGGGATACAAACTTACAGAGACGCTCCGCTTCCAGCGCGACAAACACCTCGTGAACACCAGATAGCAGCGTGAGTCAGTGTCGCTCCTGGACGGTGAGACAGACGTCGAGGACCCTCGGTCATTCGCAACGCTGTCACCTCCAAACCAACTAGTCGCAAGCCCGCGCTGGGCACAACAGTACGAAGTAGTGGTTGCGACTTCGGCGATGATTTGTAAGAAAGGTTTGCTCCCCACACCGGAGCTCGCGCTATTCCGCCGACTTTACTTGACACTTGACTGACTCACGACTGCCATCCAGAGCACACGAGAAGTCCATCGAACCTTCGACTCGGCAAACCTGCAAGAAAGCACCACTCCCTGCTCAATACACAGTGTTTCGGGGAATTCACCCCTCATCAGTTGAGCTTGAGTAGGCTGAGGAAGATTGTGCCTGAATAGCACCACTTATATAGTGCTCTCCAGGCACAAACATCACCAGGGATACAAACTTACAGAGACGCTCCGCTTCCAGCGCGACAAACACCTCGTGAACACCAGATAGCAGCGTGAGTCAGTGTCGCTCCTGGACGGTGAGACAGACGTCGAGGACCCTCGGTCATTCGCAACGCTGTCACCTCCAAACCAACTAGTCGCAAGCCCGCGCTGGGCACAACAGTACGAAGTAGTGGTTGCGACTTCGGCGATGATTTGTAAGAAAGGTTTGCTCCCCACACCGGAGCTCGCGCTATTCCGCCGACTTTACTTGACACTTGACTGACTCACGACTGCCATCCAGAGCACACGAGAAGTCCATCGAACCTTCGACTCGGCAAACCTGCAAGAAAGCACCACTCCCTGCTCAATACACAGTGTTTCGGGGAATTCACCCCTCATCAGTTGAGCTTGAGTAGGCTGAGGAAGATTGTGCCTGAATAGCACCACTTATATAGTGCTCTCCAGGCACAAACATCACCAGGGATACAAACTTACAGAGACGCTCCGCTTCCAGCGCGACAAACACCTCGTGAACACCAGATAGCAGCGTGAGTCAGTGTCGCTCCTGGACGGTGAGACAGACGTCGAGGACCCTCGGTCATTCAAGTGTCAAGTAAAGTCGGCGGAATAGCGCGAGCTCCGGTGTGGGGAGCAAACCTTTCTTACAAATCATCGCCGAAGTCGCAACCACTACTTCGTACTGTTCTGCCCAGCGCGGGCTTGCGACTAGTTGGTTTGGAGGTGACAGCGTTGCGAATGACCGAGGGTCCTCGACGTCTGTCTCACCGTCCAGGAGCGACACTGACTCACGCTGCTATCTGGTGTTCACGAGGTGTTTGTCGCGCTGGAAGCGGAGCGTCTCTGTAAGTTTGTATCCCTGGTGATGTTTGTGCCTGGAGAGCACTATATAAGTGGTGCTATTCAGGCACAATCTTCCTCAGCCTACTCAAGCTCAACTGATGAGGGGTGAATTCCCCGAAACACTGTGTATTGAGCAGGGAGTGGTGCTTTCTTGCAGGTTTGCCGAGTCGAAGGTTCGATGGACTTCTCGTGTGCTCTGGATGGCAGTCGTGAGTCAGTCAAGTGTCAAGTAAAGTCGGCGGAATAGCGCGAGCTCCGGTGTGGGGAGCAAACCTTTCTTACAAATAATAATAATAATAATAATAATAATAATAAAACGTAGCCTGTAAAATGTAAAAAGTCACTGAGTACAGTTTAATTCAATATCCATGTCCAGTATTTATAATAAAAATAATCTGCTGCAATTTATAGATTCTCACATGCGAGCAACCTGGGCCTCAGCAACAACCAGCTCAGCAGACTCCGGATGCCGAACCGATCGCTCACGGAAAAGACCCCGTGAACCCCGCAAACACATGATGCATGATCGCAACAGGGCAAATGAGAGACGGCATCTGATGTAAGATATTACGTGGGAGTACTGCTCCTTCCTCCTTTCCGCTCTCAATAACGCGATTCGGCGATAGAGTGATGTCGCCGCTCTTACCATGCCACCACTTGCCGACAGCACAACAGGCATGAACGTCGCATGCTCCACCTCTCTCACTCTCTCTTCATAACATCGTCGCTTTTCTTTTTCATGACGCCGATAGACAGTGGTGTGTGGTGCAGATCGATTTGAGCGTGCATGACATGGGCTTGGGGTCCTAAACAGAGCCGCCCACATCCTCACCCCCGCCGGCCGGACGACAGTGTATAAGGCGTTCGTACGACCAGTCATGGAGTATGCGCCTCTTGTATGGATGGGAGCTGCGCAGAGTCACCTCCACCGTCTGAACAATGTTCAGCGCCGCGCACTCCATGCTATCGGCCCTGGGGCACACCTACCCAGCTTGGCCATCCGCCGCACTGTTGCCTCGCTTGCCTTGTACAAGCTGCACTATACTTGCCTGTCCACCGCAGCTGCTCTCTGTGTTGCCACCGTGCCACATCACCTCTGCCAACCCCAGAACCCGCAGCGAGCACGGTAGTGTCAGTGGCCATGACCACCAGCTCCAACACCAGCTGCCTGCATCTGCCCCGCTGGCACTGAAGCGCTCCTTCCCACACTGCAGCATCAGCGACTGGAACTCCCTCCCTGCCGCTCTCCTGTCCCAGCCTCCCCACAGCAAGAGAATGCAATCATTCAAAACGAACGTTTATCGCCATCTTCGCAGCACAAACTGGCTCTGGGCAGTCGATTCCCTATGAATAGTATGATGCTATGATAGTTTCTCCCCACACTCACTCGTGTTAAGCCTTGGGTTTTGCGGATTTTTCGCATCTTTCTGACCTGTTCAGCTCTATCTTCTTTTTTTCCTTGTTTTGGTGCGTGTTTTTGGCCGTGACGCCGAGACCTCAGGTCGGCAGAGTAATCAATGCCCCACCATCACTGCTGCGTCTAGGCACAGCGCCTGCTCATTACTTGTCAGTTTGTCCTAGTCTCCGTACCATTGTCTTTCCTTATTCTTTTCGAGCTGGTTATGTGACCACCGTTAGGCGCTGCATCTGCCGCTAGGGTTTATCGGGTGTTAGCGGCCGTCGTGAGTTCCCTTCAGGAACGGATACGATAATTTACTTACTTTACTTATGTGAACATAGTAAAAAAAATTAAAAAAAGCTCAGTCACAGGGGCGCAGCACCCGCTACGACTGGTACGACCATATGGCCGTACCACTTTTCGAAAAGTGTGGTCCGTCCGGAAAGTGCAAAACCATAATAAAAAATCAGGATTCATCGATGCGTATGCGCATCAGACTTTGATGACCTTTTTCTAGACTCGTACTCGTTGATCTGTCATGCATCTGCAGTCGTACTACTGTACTTGACTCGACTGCACACTGCGCCAGATCAGAAGTGTGCATGAAGTTCCCCGAACGCAGGATTTTGTGTCTTTTTTTACAACATTTTCCCGGGGGACGTCCCCCGGACCCCCTCTTACGCCGCGGTCAAACATGAAAAGCTTGCACCGCTTTTGCGGAGGCGGAAAGCGGAACTACCGCAGCCGCTTTGGCGGACCACACGATGCAGCGGTCACACATACATGTCGACTACTGTGCTCCTCAGCGCTCCGCTTTGGCGGAGAGAATGCAAATGCAGCATGTCCTATGAAATTATTTTAGATGTTCTTGTCCGAGTTGAAGCGACCTTCGCTTGTACAAGTAGAGCTATCGTGGATCGCTGACAGGCTGCTGAATGTCTCCTGTCAAGTACACTCGTACACTTGAATTAGTGCCTAATAGTGGTGTGCACGGGTAGTCGGGTACCCGTGCTACCCGTGAGGACCTCGGGTAGTCGGGTACAGAATCGTACCCGAAAACCTGAAGTCGCAGATGACATCATGTAGAAAGAGTAGACAGAGAGAGGTCTAGAGTACAGTGCACGTGTACATATAACTCACGCATGTCTACCCAGTGTGTAACATGTAAGTCCCTTAGGGTTGGTTCACATAAGCAAAATCGGCGCCGCAAGACATCGGCGGTGAGCCAGCTCCCGATCCGTTGCGCCTACGGCTCGAGTACCAAATCTACTACAAAGTAGTACAGAATGTGCCAAAATGCTACGACAGGTTTGCCAATTGAAGCTTGAATTTCTTTGTTTCTTCAGTAGTTCAAGGTCTTTCGGTGATGGCCACTCGGTGCTACCTTTTACTGGAGATCATGAAAATACTTCTACACATTTTATTGCAGTCTAGTAAGCGATTGTGTCGAAATTATGCTTGCAAACGTTGATGAAGTCACAAGAACTTGCCAATGTATCCATTATAATTTTATATTTGTTTCAATTGTATTTGTCTCATAAGTTGCACAATGGTCAAGCAGATCATCCGAGAAGGACGGGCTGGTATCCTGACATATTTGCCGCCTTGAAGCGACTACAAGAATGGCGAACGGATCTCCTCTCTAGCTTCAATTTAGGAAAATTTAGGACAAGTATTGGTTTGATATTTTGACAAAGTCTGGCTCCCGGCAACCGGCGATCACCGGCGCGAACGGTTCACAAACCACTTTTGGTCAAAATCGTACGGGATCGGCGCCGGGGCAGATCGCAAGAGTTGGGCACTGTCCAACTTTGCCGGCGGTCCCTAGCGATATTTTACCGTATGATTTTGTTACGACTGCACTGGTTCACACAATCGCAATGCGCCGGGAGAGGTTGCAAGAAGCCCACCGCCGGTGACTCCCGGCGCGTACCGGCGATATGTGAACCAACCCTTAGTGAAGGGGCCGGTACGCGGTGTGCATTGTGGTCTTACCATGGAAACATTACCCGATCGGGTACCTGTGCTACCCGTGGAAACCTACCCGGACCCGATACCCGAAGAAAATGCTACCCGACTCAGCCCTAATTAATCCGCGATATTCATGTTAAAACAAAATGGCGTCACGATTATTTTATTGAAAGTGGTAGAGGGGACGGTTTCAAATAGGACACCGGTTGCAAACCGGAACGGACTCAATATTCACTTTCTCTCTTGGTATTTTGATTAGAAAACATATGTCACAGTGAGACTACGATGTGTTATACTCCGAGCCAAAATTTCATGGCTCTGCGATGACCAGAAGCGCCATATCAAGCAGGTGAGTTTTTGACGTGTTGCTTCGCACTGCGACTTGAGTTTTACGACTTTCGAAAAATCAACTTCTTGTCGCAGGTAAACAGCGGCTCGCCTCTCGCCAATAAAGCACCGCATACCAATCAAAACTAATGGAAGCACACACAAGGCTTATTGTTACTCTGTACTGGCCGTCGTGGAGCGATAGCAATTACCTAATTTCAGACCCAGAGTGAATTTGACGTGCACTCTAAAACGTGTCCGGTTTGGAGCCACCTCTGATTTGAACTTTTTTGAAGCGAAAAATTGGGCAACTTGGAGGCAATGGGTCAACACAAAGGAGTGGCTCAGTTCGATTGACTCTGGCCCCAGAGCAAACTTCAACATGCCAGTTTCCTTCCACAAACATATTTCGAGTGAAAAATCAACGCTGATGATCGGTTTGGGTCTATACAAATTTGGCTATCAAAACGTCCCGGTATCGAGCCGTCTCCTCTACAGTTGGTGGTACGAGTGTTCAAAACCATTTGAACTTCATACTGTTCGTCTTCTTTTTGACATGCTCTCTTTCCATCGTCCTTAGCTTTTGTTTGTTGTGAGCTGTTTTGGATTTCTCCTGTGCCTCTGGGGGATGCCAAGTGATGGTTTTGAGAGGCTGGTGGTGGCTGTGAGCGACAGTTTGCCGATCGGCGTCGTCCTCGCTGTAGCGATGAAAATACTAGTTACTGCGCACCTGGCAGATATCACAACACGTCGGAGCGTCCAGGAGCAAAGGAATCTTGGGTTTTCACTGGAATCTAGTTCCTCCAGCATCGTGTAGCCCACCGTCTGTGAATGGCGGTCCAGAAAGGTCGAACCTGGTCTTCTGCAGCATCTCGCAGTCCTGCGAGGCACACCGTGTACGCCTGCCATGTATTGTACAAATAAAACTCATGCAGTAGTGGACTCTACAGTGATGAGTTTCAGCCTGTATGCTTCAAAAGACACAGGAAATGTGACTGGTGTCTGTACACTCAGTGACTGGACGCCAACACCCCAGTCTTCTCCTGCAGGATCTGTTTGACATTGACATTATGCAGTAGGTCGGCATTGACCTGGTTTGGCAGCTATCGTAATAAAATCTGCCTGGTTGGATGCAGCAGGTTGGCGTTTGCTCGTCGTCTAGTCCGGAATTGTCTTGTAACTCACGGTGGAGTACGCGCAGGGTTTGTGATCATCCCTGTTCACTTCAATATAATTATCATCAAACACAACGTTCCCTTTGTCACTCATCTTATCCTGAGTACTGAATTTGCTGACAATATTGCACCACACTTGTCACAACCTACCGCCACTGCTGGCGGTGGCGACTGGTTCGTCAATGGCGGTGACCAGGCTGACTGACTAGCTTCGAGACAGCGGCCTCGTTGTCAATCCCGTGGCAGCCTAAAGGTTGATTTTATCGATCCAGCCTCAGCGCCATGTTGCCGATGCCCTAGTGACTGTGTGTCATGGATTGCCTTGCCATCAGCGGTCATTGCCGTCCACCTTGGTGCAGCCCTCAACAACTGGCTCAGCCCATGGGAGTCTCAAGTGGACAAAGTTGTTGCCAAAGTAGCTCAGAAGATTGGTGCATCGTGGTGTAGGTGAGCACATAACTAGGACTTCCCAGCGCCTATTTGTCCAGGCTGCGATACTATGTGACATGCTGTACTGCACATTCTTTTCAGCACTGCAAGGCCGGCAGCTGGACCGACTGCAGGGGCCGCGCACATGCAGGCCGCCTGTTGCCAGTGCAGCATTCTGGAACGTTCCTTCCTTCTGAGATCCGTGGAATAATAACTTTCTTTGCTTCAAAGCAAGTTGCTTACCTTTCTGTTGTGCTCCCAGTGTCCTTACAACAATAACCTACAGCAATGTTTCATTTTCCTTTCCATTCCCCAACCAATGAATACAACAATGTCGATTCTATTTCTGAATACTTTAGTGTGTGCCCGCGCACGCACGTGTGTGTGTGTGTGTGTGTGTGTATACCTCACTCGCCACTCGAAGTTCTGTTCCCCATTACTGGAACACTGCCTGTTCTTTCAGGACCTGCCATCATCTGCGGATGGGCATTCAATGATTGTATTGTGTGTGTATGTGTTTCATTCAGAATGAGATCCGCTATCGTTGCTATAAGAGAAAATCTGTGGGTTCACATCCAGTGCATTTGTAGATTTGCGTGCTTTTCTCGCCACGGGCGCATACATGGGACATTGTGTGTGTGTGCGTCTGTGTGTATGGGGATATTGTCTGTATCGGCTTTTGGTACTAATGTTCAGGTCTGTGCTTGCATGTGTGAACATGAAGTTGTTCGGTTCTGTGCATGCTATTGCTATGTTGTATATTATTGTATGTATGTGTGTATTTCCACGAACAGTGTGGATGAGCGTGGAGAGTGCATTCATCCCTCATCAACCACTTCCCCTTGGGCTTACGAGAGTTTTTTCTGCGTACTTCTCATTTTTGGTTGTTTCTCTCTGATACTGTATTGATGCCGGTACCTGTACCTCGATGTGTTCCTCTATCTGCAGTCGCCTTTATCCTTCGGTCAAGTTAACGTTTATTGTGCTCTATTTATCGTGCGAATCAAAATAAACAATAATAACACAAGTCATGCTAGAGTGACGACATGTGCGTGTAGTAGGGTTGATGCGATGGGACGTTATAATTAGGTGGAACAGAACACACATTGGGCAGATTGATTGGGCATCATTGATTGTGCTCAGTCTAAACAGTGAACATAATTATCTCCAGTGACAGACTGTAGCGGCTAGCCTCCAATAGGTAGCTGGCACTAGTCGCTACTGCTTGTTTGACAGGTGCCGCCAGAACCCCTGTTGTGTCATGCTATAGATGCACATGCCCTATTCTGGGGCATACTGAGGTACTTTGATTTTGTTGACTGCATGTAGACAGCATCCAATAGTAGTACTCGTAGACCTTGGCTCTTTGTAGGTCAACCACCATCGCATGGATCGATCGGTGACTATGCACTTGGAGGTTGGAATAGCCCGCGCTGAACAGATCTTGCCATGGCCCAGGGAGTGAACTCGCTTACTCGACTATCCAGGTTTTAGTTAACCAGCATGAGTCGTGCAATGAATTTGTCCATACCATGTTGCGAGCTCACAGTTGTTTGGGCAGGTTTTGAGGTGCACCACGAAACAAAGCGAAATAACGGCGTGACTGTAGAGCAAGGAAGCGGCGAGACGGCACTTCCAGGATGAGACAGGCAGTAGAGATGTGTTCACAGCACGAGCAACCTCTCAAACCCTGCCGGTACTCCACAGTTACAAGAAAATGTCGGACTGGACGACGCGCCAATGCAAACCTGCTACATGTACATTCACCCAGGCAGATAGCTGCCAAACCAGGCCAATGTCAACCCACTGCATACCGGTATGTCAATGTCAAACAGATCCTGCAGGAGAAGACTGGGATGATATTGGCGTCCAGTGTACGGACACCAGTGACATTTCCTGCGTCTTTTGCAGCATACAGGATAGACTCATCACTGTAAAGTCCACTACTTCGTGATTTTTATTTGTAGAATACATGACAGGCGTATTCAGTGTGCCTCGCAGGACTGCGAGATGCTGCAGAAGACCAGTTTCGACCTTTCTGGACCGCCATTCACCGACGGTGGGCTACACGATGCTGGAGGAACTAGATTCCAGTGAAAACCCAAGATTCCTTTGCTCCTGGACGCTCCGACGTGTTGTGATATCTGCCAGGTGCGCGGTAACTAGTATTTTCATCGCTATAGCGAGGACGACGCCGATCGGCAAACTCTCGCTCACAGCCATCACCAGCCTCTCAAAACCATCACTTGGCATCCCCCAGAGGTATAGGAGAAAGCCAAAACAGCTCTCAACAAACAAAAGCTAAGGACGATGGAAAGAGAGCATGTCAAAAAGAAGACAAACAGTATGAAGTTCAAATGGGTTTGAACACTCGTTCCATCAACTATACCACTTTCAATAAATCGTGACGCCATTTTGTTTTAACACGCATACGGTCCATTATTTGAACATTACTAGTTTGGTTTACATCAATATCAAATTCAAAATAGTTGTATAGCAGGGTGTCGTTGCCTCCTTCTTGTCCGAGTTGAAGCGACCTTCGCTTGTACAAGTAGAGCTATCGTGGATCGCTGACAGGCTGCTGAATGTCTCCTGTCAAGTACACTCGTGGATTTGGGGCACATTCACTGCGGCCCAGCACGGGTGTATTTGAATATTAGTTTAGTTTACATCAATATCAAATTCAAGATAGTTTTATAGCTGGGTGTCGTTGCCTCCTCCATGATCCATCATGGATCCAGCGACTGCGTGGATGCCTGCAGTTGCAGTGAGGGTGTGGCAGAGTACTCTACTACTCCCTGGTTGCAGTCCTAGTGTTGAATACTCTGGTGGACGTATTGCTTGGAGAGAGAAGGAGAGAGTTGGAGATCGTCCGCGATCGGGGCCAATGAGTTGGGAGGCGGATTCCCTCACCAATTATCCACTCATAACGATGCAGTATTGTTTGCGAGATCTCCAGAACGTACAGTTCATTGGCAACGAAGAACAATATGAAAACTGAATACCAAACGGCAACCAAACAACACCAGAACTCAGTGCAGAAGTAGCACACCAAACTTCAAAGCCATCACCATGCAGGTAGTGACTACACCCAATTTTCAAAACTTGCTCCGATTGCTTCGATTTTGGTCTCATTCGATTCTCCCAGGCGTAGTACATAGGAAATCTGCAAGTATTATTCAAATCGGCCCAGCCATTCTTGAGTTACAGTGATTTGAAGTGCGCCAAGTATTATTAGTTGGACTTTTGCTGGAAACAGAAATGAATGGGAGTGATGGGAGAATCGAGAACGACCGCACAGTCAGTGCATACAGTACAGTGGTGTACAGTGCACACGCCTCGTCACTCGAACTGCGCGTACGAAATTGCATACTTTGGTATGCTGGAGCAGAACAAATTCGCTCGTAGAGGAAGACGAAAGCGTCTCACCGCCTTGTTATTTCTCATGGCCAGTAGTTTTTCGATGCTGAAGACGATGGAATAGTCCGCGACGCTGCGACCCGACCAGAACAACCCGAAATTCATACCCTGAAAAAGCGCTCAGAGCTCCTAAATTTCGTCGTATGTTGTTGTTGTTGTTTATTTTACTTCGCAGATTCTAACGGGCAAGTTGCCCAATAACAAGAAAGCGAAGGCAAAGAAAATAATAATACTAATAAGAGAAATAACCGGGGCAGCAGAAAATGAATAATAGCTTTAAGAACTCAGATGGTGAGCCAAGGAACAAATTTCCATGTTACAAATAATCGCTTTTAAAAGTAAAAAGAAAAGAGCGGGTGGTACAGCAGACCTCCTATTCTGAATTCCCTGAACGAAGCAGAGACATTAGCTGGGTACATGTCACTATTATACAGTAGCAAGAGAGCTACCTCGGTCGACATCAGTGGACGTGGACTACGAGTGGATGCGACATACGAGTGGATGCGACAGCAACAGTGACTGGAATAATGGGTGATACGTTTCATGGAGCGAGCGTATGTGGGATGACTGACATCTTGAAAACACTGCGTTGGGGGATGGTGCGGATGTCACTGGGTAGTGCGTTCCACAGCTTGGGAGCGGCAACAGAGAACCTAGCCTGACCAGCGCGGCTTGCGGCGGGTGGTACGTGCGCTCCGATGTCCTTCTGCAAGCGGGTACGCCGATCTGGTGACCTTGAAATCAGTCCACAGAGCCGGTTTCCCGCAATGCCGTGGATGCATCGCCAGGTGAGCAATAGCGCCTTTTGCTTGTGCAGCTCTGAGATTCGGTAGAGCTCCACCCGTTGGAGCAGAGGTTGAGCAGAGTCGTATGGCCGAGTGCCAAAAACTGCGCGGACCGCTTTGTTCTCAAGCGTCTGGAGATCCGTTGCTTGCTGGGCAGTTAGACAGAACACGAAACAACTTGATGCGTAGGTCAGATCCGGCATCACCACGGACTTCAAGTAGGTGACTCGGGCCGCCAGGCTCAAGCATCTCCGAGTCCGCCAGAGGGCACCTACTTTGCGGGACACCTTCGCTGTAATGGCTTTCAGGTGTTGCTGAAAGTTCAGCCCCTCGTCAATGATGACGCCAAGGTACTTGGCGCTGGTGACTGTCGGCAGAGCTTGGCTGCGACAGAGGACTGTGACCCGGGGTCCAGCGTCTCTACCAGGGAAGACTGTGAGAACTTGACTCTTCTTCTCATTCAGAATCAGTCCTCGCTCTTCCAGCCATTCAGCCCAGGAGGAGACTGCGGTGGAGAGCGTACTGGCAACAGCCTGAGTCGTGTCAGCGCTACAACATACTGCGACGTCATCGGCGAACTGGATCGTGGCTGCGGATTGGGCTACTTGAGGAACATCTCTTGTGTACACGTTAAAGAGCAACGCGCCGAGTACCGATCCCTGGGGTACACCCCAGCTGCAAGAGGTGATTGTGCTGCTGCTGGCCCCGAAACAAACTCGCTGTGTCCGCTCACTGAGGTAGCTGATGAGCCAGCGAAGGGGTCTGCCTGTCACTCCTAAAGCAAACAGGTCCTGAATGAGACGCTCATGACTGACTTTGTCAAATGCCTTCGAGAGATCGAGAAAGCACACTCCCGATACCTGGCGTCGATCGCGGGCCTCCAGGAGCGTGTCCGTCAGGACAACCAATGCATCTTCTGTTGAGTAGCCATGCCGGTACGCAAACTGCGTGTCAGGCAGCGCATGAACACGGGAAAGCTGACCTTGTAACTGGTTTTGTACAATCCGCTCGAGGATTTTCGAAATAATGGGTAGTAGAGATACTGGTCTATAATTCCCAGGTGAAGCAGGATCTCCCGATTGGAAGAGGGGGCGAACCTCTGCTAGCTTGAAGGCCCGAGGAACGATACCCGATTTCAGGGACATGTTGAAAAGTTGGGTGAGGCTTGGTGCGATGATGTCGGCAGTGGCAAGCAGCAACGATCCTGGGACCCCGTCACTACCGGTTGCTTTTCTGGCGTCGACTTTACGGAGCAGTTCGTAAACGGAACCTGCATCACTCCCTCGAAAATCCGAAAGGACTTCCCCTCTCAATGGCCCCTGAGGTTCTGCCAATATGGGAGGTCTATTGGCGTCGGTCACAACTTGATGGAACGTATTGCCGACCTCTTCAACGTCGCATGTAGGATCCGGTTGTGCTCGGGTACGACCTGTAAGGCTGTTGATGAGCTGCCAGAGCTTACGAGGGTTTGCAGATGCACATTGACATGTCTGATGAGAATACGAGTTTCGTTTGCGCCGAATCGCGTTAGATGCCTGCGTCCGAGCCAGTTTGAATGCACGGTGAAGTGCCATATCTTCGGGGTTCCGGAGCCAGCGCGTGTGCAGCCTATTCCGTGCCCTGATGAGGTGATACGTCTCACGGTCGGACCATGGAGGTAGAGGCTTGCGGCGCGGTGGTACAGTCTTCATAGGAGCATACCTGTCCAGGACAGTCATAAAGCGCGAGTGCCAATCATGCCACGTATCATCCACGCTTGACGACTGTGGAAGGGAAGGGAAATGCTGAAGTTCTTGCTCCAGAGCGATTCTGAACTCAGGGATACTTATATTCCGAATCCGCCTGGCCTGCTTCGATTGAGTCTCTGCACGAGGAACTGAAATGTTCAGGTTGGCGAGCACAGCGCTGTGATCACTGATCAGACAAGGTATCACCCTGCAGCTGGATACCATCTTCCTGTCCGTGAGGACAAGGTCAATAAGGGTGCCTTTCGGCGTACTTGGAGTGATGCGCGTCACTGCATCCACGCAGTTGGTTAAGTCGAACGTGCAGCACAGGCTCTGTAGATGGGTTCGCTGATGATTGTGGTGATTAGCGGACAAGTCCACATTGAAATCCCCAACACCGCTAAAGATGTGGCTGAAGAGCCAGCACTATGCATGGCACTTTCTAAATCAGTCCAAAACTCCACGGATGTGTCAGGGGGCCTGTAGGCGCAACCGACACGGTGATGCTGTCGATGTATCTGTACGTCAACCCACACCAGCTCTAAGCCGCTTACGCTTAGATCTGGGCGCGGTTTGATTGGCAGGGTGGATTTGTAATAGATACACGTGCCGCCACCTCGCCTGCCGCTGCGATCGGTCCTTGTGAGGCTGTATCCAGGAATAGCTACTTCTCCGTCACCAATAGTGCTGTCCAGCCAGGTTTCGGCCAATCCAAAAATATCAAAGTCCTGCACCCGGAGGAGTGCCGTTACTTCATCTACTTTGTAGCGCAAGCTACAGACATTAAAAAAACCTAGTCTAAGCGTTCGGGTATCCTGGGCGCTCACTAGGCACCAGCGGATTATGTCGGCATAATTATTGGCATAATTTGGTGGTTGAAAATTTGGAGCATAATTTGGCATCCTCTCGGAGGTAGGAGCATAACTACACGATTATACCACAGTTCTAGGATGTAGGCGTGTGCAATGCACCTGATCAGTGCTGGTGGTCTGCATGGTAAAGGGTTCAGAGGTCATGCAGATGCAACGCAGGGTAGAAATCATGGCAGTACATTATTGTATGCTCAAACTCGTCTTCTTCAAAGTCCTTTCTCACACTGATACAGTACATGTAGCAGAAGATGCGAGTGAATCAGCCTTTATCAGGTATCCTGTGCATGGGGCGGACGAGATAGTGACGGGTAGTCCGCAAAACTCCGCGTACATATGCCGTACATGTACATTATGATGCATGTTACGAAGTCATGGATTTGAGCAGCCATGACTGTGCAGGCTATGGATATTGCTCTAAATAAATTGAGGTACAGTTGATGTTCGGTCATGATGGAAGGAGAGGTGGAGTTACGGGAGAGATGAGCTGATTGTTCGCAGGGTGAGGATGACATCGGTTGGACGAATTACGAAGACAGTTGAACTGTTTCAACATGATCATTTTCAAAGGTAACTCAAACTAATTCGGCAATGAAAAAATCTCTTTACAAAAGAAGTCATCGAATGAATAGAAGAAGTAATGTTTTCTCTTTTCCATGTTGATCTCTAGGCTAGCATGCATGGACACCTTGGTATGGGGATACTCATGTAACATTTTGTTGTACTTATGGCCACTTTTTTCCAACCGTGCTGCGACCCACAGTTAATTGGGAACTCGTGGCCTGGCATGAGTAAAACATGGATGTGGCAAATGGGATTTAGGTCTTTAGCCTATGGTTGGTGGATCTGATCTATCCTCCTCCACCGTTTAGGAGCCGCATCTGACGCCTGATCATGGGGTGGTGGCGTCCCACGGAAGCGGATAGGTGGTTCTTGACCAGGGTCCTGAGGAAGTTGTACGACTCCTTGTTCTTGATCTGCCCTGTACGCGAACCCGTCGAATTTTTTTGAATTATGACCACTTGCAAGTACGAAAAAGGCACAATTTTCCAAACTTTGAGGCTCCATAAGTACAACAAAGTGAATAGTCCATCAGCCAGTGGTGCCAAAGTGAGTCCCCGGTTGCACTTACAAATCGAACACCTGGAACTGACATCAATCGACAGCAAAAGCATCACTGAATCCGACCTGCCTACTTTTCCTGGCGAAACTCTTGCACTCCTTTTGCAGTGTGCCTTGGAAGTTCGACAAATGTCTTCTTCTTCATCAGCCATTACGAGGTTTTCCATCCGTTTTATCAGGACATCCAATGCGCCTTCAGCAAAAACGTGGAGTTTTGTCAACGTTTGGTGTGGTTTTCCGTGGCGATCGACTTAAAATCGCGAAATAAATCGCCGTCGATTTGAGCAGAGGTGAGTTGGCTTGGAGCACGTACAGATTCAAAAAATATGTGTACATGCGCACCGGGAAGAAGATGAAGATGCTCACCATTTTCAAATAACTAATTCAAAAAACTACATGACTATTGTACTGCAATTGTTGTAGTTACTTGTTTGCAACTACAATGGTATCAAGTAGATAATCAAGCGAGGTACAGAGGGATTGATGGCTGATCAAAGCCCAAGGGACCAGCCCGAGGGCTTTGATCAGTCATCAAGCCCGACTGTACCTCGCTTGAATATGCTTCAGACGATCCCCAACAATTTTTGTGATTTTGAATTCAATCGCTTTATTCTTTGGGTGATCTCGAGTGTGGTAGATAGTACTTCGAAGTAGTACAACTGTAACTGTACTACTACCTGGTTGCAACATGTTCAAAGCAGCCTTGCCTTTATTTCAACTGTTTGCTGTCAGCATCCAGAGCCATGGCGTTTGCTAGTTGGTCGTAATGGAGAAGAGAACTGCAGGGCATTCACTCGATGTACAACATGCATCGCCGCAGATTCCTTACTTTTAGCTCTCCACGTTCCTTATTTTTCCAGGGATCAGGACCTTCCCGGGGCGATTCCATTCAGGGTGGAAGCGTAGATCACTTTTGCCAAACAGTAAAAAACTACGCTTCAAACCTGCTTGACATGACTCGGGGTGCATACTTCGGAAACCCGAAGGTGGATGATATTCAATACTAGCTCATTGTAATCTTCCTGAAGGTACATGACTGTATTCGGATGCTCAATTAAATAGAACAGTGAAAGAGATATGTAATGGAACAACACTCTACAAGTAGGCGAACAACAATTTTATTGTAATTTGAATCCAGGCACACGTGTAATACGGAAACTGCAATGGTTTACACTGCAAATCTTCTAGATTTGCAAGGTTTTTCCCGTAATTCACAAAAATCTGAAAGTTCATTCCTGAAACGCGCATGGCACTGGTTAGAGATTGGGTTTAGGTCACAACAATGGCTGTCGATGAAATGCCAAAAATGGTCACTTTGTCGGCTTCCCCCTGCAGAGCGTGCAAGTCGTTTACTCTTTTTATTTGCGGATTCGGTGTACAGGGTACCTAAACTCCCCAGTGAGGCCAAAATCAAGTATTCGATTTCTAAGTGCAACAGGGTGCTTGAATTTGACGACTTCTGAGCTCTTGGCTGATGGACTATTATTATTATTATTATTATGAAATGACCCAAAGGCAATGTGCCTATCGAGGGGTTCATTTGATTGAAAGAACAGTAGATGTAGATGTATGTACAAAGAGAAGTAGGGATTGATGAGGAGAGAAATGGGTAAAATCAACTGCAAGGTGGCGGAATTCCGTTGATTGCATAAGCATAGTCAGCTGTAAATTTCCTGAGGGCAGCTTTGAACTTATAGAGCGAGGCTTCCGATGTTAGACTGGGGGGTAAACAGTTCCATAGAATAGCAGTTCGGAACATGAAGAGAGACTTAGACAATGATTTAAATTTGGGAAGAATGATTTTATTTGGTCGTCGCTCACTATTCGTAATCTTGAAATGGAAATCAGCAAGGTAATCACGATGATGGAAAACATATCTGTGAAAAGTAGTGAGACTGATGATTTGACGACTATAATATGTATCCCCGGATGCCAAAGCATAATATGAGGATCTTGCGAGCATAATGCGAGAATCCATGAAAGCATAATTCCATGATTTCGCGAGCATAATCCGCCGTATACGCGTAGTGAGTAGTGCTCACCGGAAAACTGATGGTGGCAGCTCGTGGAGAAAATACCTGAGCGCGTGGATTTAAAGACGATATACATGTAGCAGTGAAAAGTAGTAATTAGTAAGAAAAAGAACAATCATGACGAGGACTAGCATAGAATCGAGATTACAAGCAGAAGTTTACCGGTTATTGGCTTCCTCGCCGACTCCTCACACGTTGGGCAAGGCGGTGCATCTCTTTTGCAGATGCCTCATTTGCCCATGCGACTTGGGGGTCGAATGCCAGGACTCTTGCGCTTAATGTGTGCTTGCCTGATGCGCGGATGAATCCTTCGTCATCAGGTGAAGAGTGACACCCCTTCCCACGAGAGAGCGGAAATGCCGGCACTCCACGTGTAGCCTCTTCTGCTTGCAGGGTCGTTGGCGTGGCGACCGGTACAGAATAAGCTGCCTGCCGTACAGGTATCTTAGAGACCCTTGGTGGTCGCTTGTCGCAGTGCTGCTGCTGCTGTTGTTGTTGTTGGTTCGAGCCCTCTAGTGTGGTTGAACCTTTTGGTGGACATGGTTAGTTGCTATCTGTTGCTTCGCCTGCTATCGCAGCTCCTGGATTTGGTTCAGTGCCAGTGGGTTCTTGTCTAAGGAGTACATCCGGACTGTCATCCTCTCCGTACGGTCCGCAGCCTGGCCCTGTACGACAGTGGAGTACGAAGTGTGATGCGTACGTGTACGTGTAGCATTTGGGCGTGCAGGACAGTCACGTGCTTGGTGGCCAGATACACCACAGCGAAAGCACGTCTATATCTGGTCGCGGTGATGTGTACGGTACGACCTTTTCTGAATGCTTATCTTGCAGGGTACACCTTTCTTCAGGATCATTAGCACCCGTCGTACCCCCGTGAGAATTTTGAATTTCTCAACGTTGACAAATTCGCAATCAATATTGCCGACAATTTCGCCAAATTCCCCCAAATCCGACTCTATGTGGCCCCGATGCAATGCGGCCGGTTCGCAACCATAGATGTAAACACGGGTAGCGGACACTGTGCCATCTCCCGGTAGCACGTCAATGCTCTTACCCTCCAACTGCAGATTTGCTGTGACGAGCTTGTCCCTGGTGGCGAAATCACGCAGGGTCAGAACACAAGACCCGGGCCGGCCGTGCAGGTCGATCTGGAGGACATCTCCAAGCGAGAGACTGCAGGCTTGAATTGCCTTTGCTACGTCCAGATGCTTCACAGTCTTTGGACACTGAAAATGGACAGCTGGCCTGTCCTTGTCAGAGCGCTCAATTGCCTCGGTATTTTCGTATTATGGAAAAAGGACTTCGGGTCTCAAGGGCACGAACATCTCCTCTCTCAGATAAAGCAATTCACTCGATGCGATTTTCTACATATGGCCCAACTTCTGCGAAAACCAGGCTTAGGGTGAAAATCATTTTTTTGAGAAAAATGATGTTTTGTAAAAAGGTTGTGTCTCGTGGACGCTCGAGTGCAGTGAAGTGGAACCAAAGAGAATCTCGCTTGTTTGAAGAAGTAGCAGTCATGGCAGGAAGGGTTTCAGCAGTCAGGGAAGTCAAAGGGCTTCCGGTAGAATATTCCCTGCTACTCCTCTAGTCACAACGAAGAGTTGAGCTGATCGAACGGATTCCATCTCCTTCACTCAGGGATGGCGAAATTTCTGCGCTAGCTGCTGCTTGCGGAAAATGGTGAAGAAATCGTCTCCAGTTAGAGTCATGATGGCGATAGCGAGGAGAACCTGGACGACATCGATCCAGCCAATCGAAGAACGGAGATACTAGCTGTTTCTGGGCCTCCCGCAAAGGGAGCACGCGCAGCAGAGCTCATACATGTGTAGGGTCCTAGCCCTAGCACAACTCTTAAAACGCACACAAATGGCGTAAATCGATAGTGTTGTATTATTACTGTAATATTGACAAAGCAATGAAAGAGAGATAGAAAGGCAACTGCCTTCGATGAAACCAAACTATCTACTGGCCTAAAGCTCTAGGTTGAGAATGTCTTGGCCAGTAAGGAAAAGGGTGTACATGTGTAGTAATGACATAGTACAGTGACAGTGTGTATATGTCCTATATACAGATACGCTACGGTATAAATGCCTGGCGAAATACTAGGATGCATGATGGGATATATGCGTACAATCTGGAATCTGAACCGGAAGTAGCGTACACATTATAATTCCGGGAAATGGCCATAAAAATCAAAGTCACCGCTTATGGAAAACCCAGGAGTGAAAACGGAAAAGTTACAGGTATGGGAACTGCTAAAGTCACCACATTACCCCCCTCCTAGAGCACGACTCCATAGTAAAAAAAGGAAGAAGAAAAAAATGTGGGTCGTGAGCGACCAGGAATGAGACTGTAGCAGGGACTGCAACACTACTCCAAGACATGTGCCGGCTTGAGGCGGTCAATGGAGACGGTTACCGGCCGACCCTTTACATCCAGCACAAAATATTTGGCAGATCGACGGAGCACAGCAAATGGACCATCGTAAGGAGCCTGCAGAGGCCGCCGGACAGCGTCGTTGCGTAGGTATACCCGCGCGGCTGATGCTAAAGCGACTGGTAAATACCCACGTGCGTCGACGTCACGGGTCGGGATCGGCGTGACACTCTGCATCGCATCCTGCAGTCGGCAGAAGTAGTCCGCACCAGTGGATGGGAGGTCGGACACCGGGGCGGAGGCACCGAGGAGTTGGCCTGGGAGGGGCAAGGAGGAGCCGTAGACCATCTCGGCCGAACTCAACTGGGTGTCTACCCGGATGGCAGACCGAATGCCGAGCAGAATGACCGGCAGATGGTCGACCCAGAAAGCCGGATCGGGTAGAGCGCGGAGCGAGGCCTTGAGCTGGCGATGAAACCGTTCCACCATACCATTGGCCTGAGGATGGTAGGCCGTGGTATGGAGGTGTTGGCAACCCAAGGCCTGCGAGAGGTGGCGGAACAGGATCGACTCGAACTGCGCACCTCGATCAGACGTGATGGTAGAGGGGATGCCAAAGCGAGCAATCCATACCGACAACAGGGCCTTGCATACTGATACGGCGGTAATGTCAGCGAGAGGCAGCACTTCAACCCAGCGGGTGCAACGATCAATGCAGGTGAGCAGATATGTTGCCGATTGACACGTGGGCAGGGGACCGGCCAAATCAACGTGGATGTGGGCGAATCGATCACCCATAGGGATTGGACATACCGGAGCTTTGGTGTGGCGGTGGATCTTAGCACGCTGACAGTCAGAGCAGGCACGGGTCCAGTTGGCGACGTCTGCATTCATGCCAGGCCATACGAAGCGATCCGCGACTAACTTGCGCGAAGCTTTTATTCCCGGATGAGCAAGCTGATGCAATGACTCAAAGGCGCACTGTCGGAAACCGGGCGGCAGGAACGGCCGGGGTTTGCCAGTGGACATGTCGCAAACTACTGGGAGGGTGGCGGAGGGAAGAGTCACCTCCCGGAACTGAAGACTGCAGTCAGGTTGGCCGCGCAGTTGGAGGAGTTCGGCATCCACGGCTTGTGCAGAAGCCAGCGCTGAGAAATCAACTGTCGGCGGTGCGGTGACTGCATGGACGCGCGATAAAGCGTCGGCAACAGGATTGCTGGGACCGGACACATAGCGGACGTCAGTAGTGAACTCTGAAATGTATCCCAGCTGACGAGCCTCCCGCGGGGAATGCTTGGAGGACGGAGAACGAATGGCATGGGTCAGTGATCGGTGATCGGTGAGTACATGGAAGGGACGGCCTTCCAGGTAGTGCTGGAAGTGCCTAATTGCCAAGTAAACAGCCAGCAGTTCACGGCCAAACGTTGCGTAGCGACACTCAGGAGCGGTGAGTTTCTTACTGAAGAAAGCGAGCGGCTGCCATTCCTCATTCACGAACTGCTGCAAGACGGCACCCACACAAGTGTCCGAGGCATCGCACATCAAATTTAGTGGTGCGGATGGAATGGGATGCGTGAGCATCACAGCTGATGCGATTGCCGACTTAGCAGCGGCGAAGGCAGACTCGGTAGCGTCAGTCCAGGGGAAAGCAGAGGAATACTTAGGTTTACCTGCTAGCATGTCGGTGAGTGGACGAACCAGCTGCGCTGCTTGGGGAATAAACCGCCGGTAGTAGTTTACCATGCCAAAGAAACGCCGGAGTTGCCTCAAACTTGTGGGCCGGGAGAACTCGTTAATGGCCGTGACACGATTAGGGGTTGGCTGGATGCCGTCAGCGGAAACAACATGGCTAAGAAACTCCAGTGAGTCGGCAGCAAACACGCACTTACTGGGGTTGATGACGAGACCGTGATCATGCAACCGTTGTAGGACTTGTCGAACATGCGGTGTGTTTCCAGATCCGGACTGGCGATGAGCACATCATCGATGTACACGTAGCAAAATGGTAAATCGCGCAGGATTTGGTCGATGAACCGCTGGAAGGACTGGGCCGCGTTGCGGAGGCCGAACGGCATGCGGGTGAACTCAAATAGCCCAAACGGGGTGATGATTGCTGTCTTAGGAATATCCTCCTCGGCAACCGGGATCTGATGATACGCACGGATAAGGTCCAGTTTCGTGAAGAAGCGAGCCCCATTCAGATCTGCTGTGAAATCCTGAATATGGGGAATCGGGTATCTATCTGGGACCGTCTTCTGATTCAGTGCACGGTAATCGCCACATGGACGCCAGTCGCCATTAGGTTTAGGTACCATGTGCAGCGGACTGGCCCATGTGGACTGGGATGGCCGAACGATGCCCAAATTCATCATGTGCTGGAACTCATGCTTGGCGACATCAAGACGGTCCGGTGCGAGTCGGCGGGCTTTCGCAAATACTGGAGGTCCACTTGTCTCAATGTGGTGGCTGACGGTGTGCTTGACTGGCTGGTCATACCTGGGTGGCTGGGCGACCTCAGGGATATCCTCCAGTAATGAGGTGAACGCGGATGGTGCAGCAGGGGGTATAGTACTGATCGGTGGCTCGGGTGTGGCCACGCTGATCGAACCCAGAGCGTGCAAACTGGTCACTTCATCCCGCAACTCCTGGTGGGCGATGCTCACTTGCAGGTGAAAATGTCCAAGAAAGTCTGCTCCCAGAATGGGTTGCGTTACGTCCGCCACAATGAATACCCATGTAAAATGCCGCCGGAGGCCAAAGTCCAAGGTCAGGGAACGTTGGCCATATGTCCGGATAGTGGTGCCATTGGCTGCATGGAGGGGAGTAAACTGTGCTGACTGACGTATGTCCGCCCTGGTTGGCGGAACAACACTCACAGCAGCTCCTGTATCCACTAGGTATAGAGCACCAGCAATCCGATCTCGGACATGTAGGCGGCTAGAGGTATTCGTACCAGACACTTGCGCCACTAATGTCTGGCTTGCGCGTTTCCCGGCCAATAGCTACAGGTATGGTCGCACTTAAGAGCCTTATCGCCAAACTTAGCATGGTAGCGGCAGAGGTGTGACTTGCGACTATCAGCACGTGCAGGTGAGGCCTGGCGTGAGCGCGCTGTGTACCGCACAGGCGAGCTGGGTCGGGAGCGCGCACGGGGCGCAGACAACTAATACTTGTCCACTGCAGCGGTCAGTGCGGCAACCTGCAGCTGGAGGGCGTCTAACCGTTCCATGTGTTCCTCAGCCACTACTACTGCGGCCACGGGCGGAGAAGCAGAGGAAACTTCCATCACTCTATCTGCCATGGAGGCCAGGCTGGCGAGGTCCATCGTGCTGCTGGCGGAGGCCAACACCATCCTTACTGAGGCAGGTAGACGCTGCAGGAACAGTTCCCGCAGGAAACTATTGTCCAGCGAAGCACCTCCTAAGAGCTGCTGGAGTTTTCGAAGGAACTGGGATGGCTTGCGATCTCCCAGTTCCTCGTCAGACAGGAGCTTGCGTAGCCTGGCTTGCTCGGATATCTCGGTCCTTTTGATCAGCTGATCCTTTATCGTTGTGTACGGATTCAAGGCAGGAGGACGCAACACGAGATCTCTGATTTCCTGCACAAACTCAGGGGCCAAGGCGCTGACAACGTGGTCGAATTTAGTCCGCTCGGTCCGGATCTGCCGCGTATTGAACATCGCCTCAGCTTGGGCAAACCAAATGTGCGGGTCGTGGGGCCAGAACGGTGGCAGCTTGATGGCCACGGCATGACCGGCTGCTGGTTGCACTTGGTCTGTGTTCTGGCCAGGGCGCGGGCGCTGCTGTGCCGACAGAGACATAGAAAGTGCGTTAGCTCGGCCAAGGCCCGCACCTGTACCGCGTTGTGGGGTGACAGGATTCGACATGTTCAGATGGTGCTGTGATATACACGATGACAGACTCGATCGAGAACTACGAACGCGATCCGCGCACAAACGCAACACTGCAAAAAATAGAACGGGGTCACCAATGTAGGGTCCTAGCCCTAGCACAACTCTTAAAACGCACACAAATGGCGTAAATCGATAGAGTTGTATTATTACTGTAATATTGACAAAGCAATGAAAGAGAGATAGAAAGGCAACTGCCTTCGATGAAACCAAACTATCTACTGGCCTAAAGCTCTAGGTTGAGAATGTCTTGACCAGTAAGGAAAAGGGTGTACATGTGTAGTAATGACATAGTACAGTGACAGTGTGTATATGTCCTATATACAGATACGCTACGGTATAAATGCCTGGCGAAATACTAGGATGCATGATGGGATAATTATGCGTACAATCTGGAATCTGAACCGGAAGTAGCGTACACATTATAATTCCGGGAAATGGCCATAAAAATCAAAGTCACCGCTTATGGAAAACCCAGGAGTGAAAACGGAAAAGTTACAGGTATGGGAACTGCTAAAGTCACCACACATTTGCAGGAAGTTCACGAGGAAAAAGGCTTGAAGTGCAGTGTGAAAACTGTTTTGAAGTCCTTGGCGATGAAGTGCTACTGAATGCCAGGCGAATGAGCGAGCAGATCGAGAGGCCTCCACTCGAGACTTTCCTCGCTGGACAGCTAGCTGCTGTACGGCGTGTCGAGATAATCGCGAGATTTCACTTGCTGGTCAGCACCAAGCAGACACTGCAGCACGCCAGCACACTATGCGCATACTATGAACAGTGGAACAGTTTGAAAGGCCGTGTTCTTGCTTGTTTTTGGTTGGTTGGTTGGTTTTTATTTCACTTCGCACATTCAAACGGGATGACGACCCAATAAAATGACGGCGAAGGCTTAGCCTAGAAGTGGCTATGGAAAAACATAGTAAAGGCTATGGAAGCACATAGTAAGAGAATAGGATACTAATAACTGCGGGTAAACGGGGGGAGAGAGAGAATACGATGTATCTGTGATACTACGTGCCAGCTAGTTCGGTTGGTAGGTACACTTATGCCTGATTGCGTTGGGTCTGTTGCCAACAGGCTCGGCTGCTTGAAGGTGTAATGTTGTACCTGCCACCTTTGTTGGTTCCAGGGTTCATATACTTACTATTTGAAGTATACATACCTGTCAACCATGGACTGCTTCTGGCTAGATTAACTCTTGTGTAATCAATGGTGCTAGTGAAGCTTTTATCAGATCCACTCTGATTTAGCCACTCACACTAGTAGCAAGTATTACCTTCACTGGGGGCAGGGGTAACTGCAGTTGGATCCCGGGACGGATACCCTGATGCCGTCAATCCTTTTTCTGCACCTTGTCCTCACCCACTTACTGAGGTGTGGTGAGCCCATAAGTGGGGTCATTTTCAAGTCCACCCAGAGTTTTGGGGATTTCAGGGGGTGTCGGTCGTTGGGCGGTTCAATAACCAATTGAGTCATCTTTCCAAAATTCCTTTTGAGTCTCTCTCCCCTCTCCCGGGGGGACTCACGTGACCAGTTTTGGTAGTGAGCAACAAGTACAAGTACAAGTACGTGCGGGTTACTGAACTGCACGGGGAGGGAGAGCAGAGCGATCAGCAGCAACTCGAACTACTCCCTACAGGCGTATGGTACACATGCATGTTTAAACTCAGGTAGCCGGGTAATTGTGCGGACCTCACCAGGGAGAGCGTTCCACAGCAGAGCACCAGCAACAGAAAATCTCCGCTGACCGCGGCGGCTACGGTTTGCCTGGCTTAGTAGGCCATTTGACTGCTGATGGCGGGTAGGGGTGCCTTGTGCCGGGGTCAGAAGCTGGGCGAGCACAGGGCTGGTGGGGGCGCCGCGTGGATGCACCGCCAGATGGTGATCAATATGTTCTGCCTGTAGAGCTCGCTGACACGGTACAGGGAGTGAGCAGTGAACAGCGGCTGCATGGCTGTCCGGGGCGGGTTGCCATCGATACAGCGGATGGCTCTGTTTTGCGTGGTTTGCAGTCGTTTCAGTTGACCCTCTCGCATTGCGGCTGAAAAACAGCAGGAGCCATAAAGCAGGTCGGGCATTATGACCGCCTTCACATACACCTGACGAGAGCGTCTTGATAGGCTTCGGCGTGCCCGCCACAAGGCGCCAATTTTCTTGGCCACCTTGGTGACCACATAGTTTACATGGGTGTCCCAATCTAGGCTGAACGCCGAGGTAGCGCGCAGAAGACGCTGAGGGGAGGAGACAGTCGCCGCTTTTGACTGTTACTTCCTGTACATGCTGCTGGGGAGAGATAGTCAGAACCTGGCTCTTGGTGGCGTTCAAGATGAGGCCTCGGGACTTCAGCCAACCGGCCAGAGCAGTTGCCGCTGTGGTGAGGGTTCTGGACGCTTCCGCCGCTGAGGCCTGGGAGTCGTACAGGGCTATGTCATCTGCAAATTGTACACTTGGCACAGGCGAGGAAACCAAAGGGACATCGCGTGTGTATATACTGAAGAGAACAGGGCCGAGAACAGAGCCTTGGGGCACTCCGCAGGTGCAAGCCAGCGCAGGGCTGGTTGAAGGCGAGATGAGGATCTGCTGCTTGCGGCCGGACAAGTAGTCGACGAACCAACTAAGGGCTTTTCCAGAAATTCCAACCGCAAGGAGGTCTTGAATTAGCTTGTCGTGGTGCACTTTATCAAAAGCCTTCGACATGTCTAGTAGGCACGGCCCTGTGGTCTTGCCACTGTCTCTCGCCTTCTGCAGATTATCAGTCAGCACACAGAGGGCGTCTTCCGTGGAACATTTCTTGCGGAAGGCAAATTGTGTTTCGGGTAAAGCCTGGGTCAAGTCCAAATGACGAACTAACTGGTGTTGCACTACCCTCTCCAGCAACTTGGACACTATTGGGAGAAGGGATACAGGTCTATAGTTGGTGGGGACTGATGGGTCACCGGCCTTGTACAGTGGCACGACAGACGCCAATTTAAATGCGGATGGAATGGCTCCAGTCCTCAGCGAGGTGCAGAACAGCACAGCAAGAGAATATGAAAGCAAGTCAGCACACTGCTGTAGCAAAAAGCCCGGTATGCCGTCACTACCTGTGGCTTTCCGCGCATCCAACTTCTCAAGGAGACGTCGGACGTCTTTTTTGAATAGTTGTACTAGATTCACCCTTCGAAAGGTGCCTTCCCGTATGTCACATGACTGTCGCCTTGGAGTCGACCAATGACAGATCAAATTACGCGGGCTGGACACTGTGGACAGCGCGATCCTGCCTGCTGAATGGTGATGGAACTAGTTCCACTGCCCGTCGTCACTTCGTCACTTGACGACGGGCAGTGAACAGAATCCACTCATGAGTCTACCATTTCAATGACAAGCTTCTGTGGTCTGAAAGTACCGTAAAGTCCGGAGCAAACGCCCACCCCATTTTTGCAAGATCTGCTGGCCTGTACACACTGACCCCATGCACTGTCACCCCTACTGTACGAAAGCACATCTCACACCGTAGCGGGAAGAGCACTTTGCTACGGTAAACTATGTCCACTTTCCTGGTTTCAAAACCTCTTTGGGCACTAGCCACGAGCTAGTTCGTAGTGATTTTATAATGATGGTTGTTTTATTTCGCAAATCCGAGCGGGTTTTCTTCCGAATAACAAGGTAGCGAAGAACAGAGTATTGAAGGAACCAAATACACTTCTGACGGTGTTTCAAGCCATCATTTAGAGATCACACAACGCCCAAAGGCAAGTGTTTTTCTTGAGCACTTCGGAGTTTTCAACAAGTTAGCAGCGACTTTGTAGGTGTAGCTTCTGTGACATACCCTGTTCGACTTGCAACTGCCATATTGGGACCAGTCAAGTCGTTGACTGACGCTTCATCAGAACAATTACTGTTCCTGACAGCGCGACATCGTGGCACTGCACACATTTCTACGGCATTACTCGTACCACATGGAGAACGAACTACCACAAAGAGGCCACCTTTATCGAATGAAAGGAAATCTCGACAGAAGTTATTTCTTTGCAAGAAGATGATGACAATCGCTTTTGCACAGAGTCCTGGTAGGACATAGGCAGTTTGTAGGCATTACAGTCGTTCTCGTACGCATTCGACCTTCATGCCAGTTGTTTACAACTCTATTGACCTGAAAAAGACGAAAATAGTATGGACCCGCTGGGGTGGGCGTTTGCTACGAAGTGGGCGTTTGCTCCGGACTTTACGGTACATGCAAAAGTCATGTACTGAGTCTGTAGTCCGTGTACGGTTGTCGATGTCACTCAGCTCAGCTCACAGCCTCATAGAGTCATACAGTATACAGGACTCGAGTCACAGAATGGTTCATGTAAACTCAGAGATTTAGAAAAGCGATCCTGTCAGCTTTTCTATTATTGTGTTCACATGGCGCTACCTAACGACACCGCTATTCAGACACGTTGTCTACGTAGCTACGTAAGTTTCTACGCAAGATGCTCGGTACCTGGTCCTGGACCAGGGAGCTACTCATATGCCCATGGCTCCTACCATCGCGCGGCCGGCTGGCCGCATGCGTGTGCATTGCAGACTTTTTGTTGTTGCCTTTTCGGATGTGCATGCACGAGGAATTTCCTTCTTTGGAACTGCTTCTTGCATGAGCTGTTTCGGATATTTCGTCTCCTGGCCTGGCTTATTTCGTTTCAGCGCTGCTGAGACCTCCTTTCGCGGAATATTACTCAATGACAGGTGAGTTGACCAGTTCCCTTTGATTCATTTGCTTGTGTGGACTCTTTCATTTACGAAAAGTGTGCTGATTTTGGGCGGAATGCAATAAATAATGGAAAAGCTGACAGGATCTCTTTCTATATTAAATTTTTAGCTTTTCCGCTGCCGAGACCTGCTTTTACGGAATACTCAATGACAGGTGATCTCCGAGTTGACCAGTTTCCTTCGATTCATTTGTTTATGCTCACCCTTTCATTTACGGAAACGTGTGCTGATTTTATTCGGATTTAGATCCATTTTTATCTCTTTGCCCTTGCCTACAGTGTGCGAAGAACGCGAGTTCACCTTCTTGACGGTAAGGCTTATGTTAGATGTGTTGTCGAAATACTCATATTCATTTTTAGAAATGAAAAACGTAAAATGTTTGGCACCTATGAAGTCAGGGGATGGCCCACGCCTGGTAAAAAAACAATTAGGAGTTAAATACAAAGAAAACGAACTGAAAATACAAAAGTAAATGAAACACCATTACCAAAGAAACTGTACTGTATCATGTACACCGTTTATGGCACCAGGGCACATTCAGCAGCTGCCAGCACAGCCGAACCAGACAGATGTCGAGACGGGTTCCGACGGTGACCACGTAGACTGGCAACCATTGCTCGAACAAGGCAAAAGGAGATCTTCGCCCGTACAAAAGCCATCATAACCGGGAAAGGTTCACGGCGCTTTTCACACAGCTTGCTGGCAATCCTGGCAAAGAGTGCCGAAGCAGCTTTCCCCTGGCCGCCAGTGGTTGCAAAAACCACGGGTACAAACGAGGAATGCTCCACCTCCAGGACTCGCCGTTCATACTTACGCCTCTTCTCCTGCTCGTGCTTTCTGTAGACAGACGGGAGAGTAAGGTTTCGGTTGGAGGGGACAAAAGGGTTAAACACCCGAACATCAAACATTGGCCTCTCTAACCTACTCCCATACACTCCACGTGCTGCCACATCAAGACGAGCATGAGCCTCCGTGTTGGCCGACCGGAGAGGGAATGTTTCACCAGAGAGGGGTTCCAACTCTGGCTCCACGCTGACGTCATGCGCAACCTCACGCAACAGATTAGCGGTTAGATCCCGGAGCTCGTTGTGGCGCATCCCAGTGAATCCTCCGATGGCACATGATAGGGCATGGGTGGTGTCGAAGGGCTTTCCACAGGTGTTGTGAGACGGCAACCGGGGAGGGGTCCAGCCGTAGCGCAGACATAGGGCATCCCGGAAGCCAGCCTTGTGGATGGTAAACTGGAACTGGCGAGATGGCCGACTAGTGAGCCAACTGGAGGCACCTTTCTCTGCGGCTAGATCCAGAATCCGCCTGTGGTCGTCACTCAGGGTATCCCTGAGGGAGGAGAGGGCCATTGCCTGATCTTGGCGATTAGCTGTGCGTTGGGCCGCCTTGGCTGCCTTGGTGGCAGCAACAACTTCCTCGATGGATTCCTCCTGTCGAAGGAGCTGCTCGACTAGAGGTCTGGTGACAGCCGTAGACGTGTCGTACTGCTGGGAAAGGGTCCCTGGGTTTAGAATTCCCAAGCCACCATGACGACACGGAAGCGCCAGGATGGCACGTTCTTCCTCGCCAGGGGCCTGGCGACCAGTCAGTGCAGGGAGGAAAACTTGCCTGATGGAGTTTTCCAGCGGTGTCAAGAGGTCCGCGATGGCTGGCATTGTCCTCGCAAGGAATGACCACTTATGGCGGAGACCATGGGTAAGGACAGCGTAAGCAGCCTGAGGTTGAGACGCCGCATGTTTGGCGAGGGTCTGCAGCTCTGTGCACCATGTGTCAACCTTCTGCAACACGTAACCGTCGCAGAACAGGGCAGAGCCTAGGGCAGCACCAAGATGACGATAGCCGTCCGTCCGGATGTTGACCCCGGTTGTGGCAAACAATTCTGTTGCTAGCGCAAGATGTTGTGGCTTCACGAGGAGAACGGATTTTGACGGGTTGATGTCGTAACCATACCTGGTGCCTCGATCTACTAGGATGGACCACCAAGTGCGCATTCGTCGGAGAGCGCCGGCTGAAGTTGCGTCATCGGCATACCAGGACTGCATGGCCCCAGCTGCGGCGGCTTCCCGGATCAGTGGCACTGTGCCAAACGCATACATTGGCATAGCCAATGGGTCTCCTTGAGTGGTGCCCTCAGAAGACAGGATCACCTCTCCTCCAACATACAGGTGAGCTGGGGAGCGGTAGGTGTTGATAACAGCTGGCGCGAGCTCAGGACATAGCCGCTGAACATTGCTCATATTCATTGCACATTAGTACGTTACAAGTAAGGCACTGGTCAGTGGCATACTATCGTTGGCAGTTCCCAATCTAGAGAGAAAGGTTCAAGGACTCATTGACCGAGTTTGCCAAATAAATTCGCATATCAGGGAAAATCTCCATTGTGGAGAGGTTCAGTAACTTGCATACGAAACAAGCCAATGGGTGCAGTCTCGTCTCTTGAAAATCTCGTCCTTGTATGATTGGATTTGTTTACTCGAGTCTGGGCTGTTTGATTTGTGAGTACCGCCGAGATTGCACTGCCCCAAATAAAGTTTCGTGCCGCCAAAGCAAGAATTACGATCTGCAATCTGTTTGTAGTACCTGTAGTACCTGCAAGAATGTGCAGTACATGTATCGTACTTTCTCTGTTGCTGTTTCAGTTGCCGTCATGTTGCTAAAGAAAGGTTCAGTAGAGAGGTCCGAAGACATTCACACCCACGAAATTGTGCCACTGTGGCATTAGCTCTCTCTCTCTCTCTCTTCATTGCCCGAAGGCATTCGCACCCTTCACACTTCTGAGCCGCACTGGGGCTCTCTTACACTTCACTGACAAGGGCAAAGTAAGAATAGGATACCAGATATACGGTAATCGGCTACACAACTATTTCACACTTTCCGGTGTTTGTCTCCTTCATGCTCGTTATTCCTTATTCATGTTTCCGCAGGTACCCTTGTCTCATTCATGCTCGTTATTCCATATTCATGCTTTCGTAGGTACCCAACTATTTCACACTTTTTGGTGTTTGTCTCATTCATGCTCGTTATTCATTATTCATGCTTCCGCAGGTACCCTTGTCTCATTCATGCTCGTTATTCCTTATTCATGCTTTCGTAGGTACCCATATACCTTATAATGGATTCTGTTTTTCATGTCCATGGATCATAGTGATGTTTCATCACTGGTTTAGCGGCAAAGCACCGAGAATTATGAGTAAATACATCCCTTGCACACAAATTGCATGACCCACCAGGCCCCTACATTATACTCATCCGCTTGTAAGAAGCTCGTTGCATGGCCTGACCACTCATTCAATGCAAAATGAATACCTTAAGCCCAAAACAGACATTGTTTATCATCATGTACACTTGCCTGATGGATAATTCAGCCCAGGTGGTATCTGAGGGGATTTATATGCCCTCGGCACAGGTGTGGCTGTAAAGCATCTCACTTGTCAGATTGCCGCTGTGGGCGATTCCAGCTTTTTCTTGGTGGCTGCCAAGAACTCGGCTAGCCTCCTCTGCTGCAATACCGCTACTGAGAATAGGAGGCGGCCACATCAAATCCATCCACTTCCGCGCCACTCAAATATTGCAGCATCTCTGCCATCATGGTTTGATCATTCTCCACGGCCTCCAGACTTAGATTGACGCCGGCTCTCACACTACGCCCGAACATCTTGCTGCTTGTGCAGAAGTTGCTTGCTGAGCGGTCGGGGTGTTGCCGCTACTTACTGGAACCCCGGATTTTTTTTTTTTTTTTTTGTGAAAATCTCTCCACTCATTCACGCGGCCAAAGAGCCCATGCAGGGGCAGCACTGTGAGGTACGTCCATTATTACCGTGATGTGAGATAACTCGCTGGCTAGTTGCAGCTGGCAACATGCGCAACTGAATGCAGTACGCGACATACGGGTACCGACCGACCGACAAAGCTGGCATATACGGATGACCACCAGCAGGAAAATTAGTGGCTGACTGGCTGTGAAGGGCGAATATGGGTGCCCAGCAACATACTGCATTGCGAACAATGTACGAGTGATTACTTATACATGGTCGATGGTTTTACATGTTGACTGACAAACAGCAACATTCACCAGGCCTGCAGCAGATGCCACAATGGTTGGCTGACCAGCTGCACTGGACGAATCATTTGGCAGATTCTCCGCAGATAATACTGTATGTGACGGACTAGAAGTAGTAGCAATGGCCAAATTTGGCATATTCGCAGCAGATGACACTGGATTTGGCTGATAAGACGCAGCAACAAAGTTGGCTGGACAGCATCAATGGACAAACTTGGCAGCCCCGCTGTAGATCACACTATTATTTGGATGAACACTCGCAGCAGGCCGGCCGTACGTAACAATGACATGCTTGGCCGGCAGTTGACGTCCAGGGATCTAGCTGTTCAGCAGCAGAAGTAAAAACGGCCGAAGCTGAAAAACTAACCTGCCTACGCCCCGCCAGGGTGAATATTTGACTTGCCAACATAAAACAGCCAAGAAATCGTTCAATCACGTCTTCCCTCTGACCACCAGCATCGATTTTCTTTTCTGCTGTAAAGCTACAGTTGAAGCCCTGTTCTCGTCGAAAGAGCACTCTTCCATGATCATGTTAGACCCAAAATGTCATAGAACTCCAAAATACAAACTGCACCAACGAAAAGCCACTGCGAAGTGACAGGAATGCGGTCCAGCACAACATTTTTGCGGACGCAAAAAGTTGTGGGGAAATCCCAAAATCGGTGCGATTTTGCATGAGCCCAAATGTTCAGGTTACCCACAAAGACACAAGCTTTCCAACTCTCTTTGGCCGTTGGAAAGCGTACCCTCTTTTGTTTCATACGAGATGCGTCGGTGTGGCTTAGAATCTTTCGCTGTAGAAGAAACCTATTCGTATGTCTATTGGAGAAATAATTGTATTCACTGGTTATAAAATAGGTTAAGACAAACTCAGCAGTCGTGAGTCAGTCAAGTGTCAAGTAAAGTCGGCGGAATAGCGCGAGCTCCGGTGTGGGGAGCAAACCATTTCTTACAAATCATCGCCGAAGTCGCTACCACTACTTCGTACTGTTGTGCCCAGCGCGGGCTTGCGACTAGTTGGTTTGGAGGTGACAGCGTTGCGAATGACCGAGGGTCCTCGAAGTCTGTCTCACCGTCCAGGAGCGACACTGACTCACGCTGCTATCTGGTGTTCACGAGGTGTTTGTCGCGCTTGAAACGGAGCGTCTCTGTAAGTTTGTATCCCTGGTGATGTTTGTGCCTGGAGAGCACTATATAAGTGGTGCTCTTCAGGCACAATCTTCCTCAGCCTACTCAAGCTCAACTGATGAGGCGTGAATTCCCCGAAACACTGTGTATTGAGCAGGGAGTGGTGCTTTCTTGCAGGTTTGCCGAGTCGAAGGTTCGATGGACTTCTCGTGTGCTCTGGATGGCAGTCGTGAGTCAGTCAAGTGTCAAGTAAAGTCGGCGGAATAGCGTGAGCTCCGGTGTGGGGAGCAAACCATTTCTTAAGACAAACTCACATAATAAATACCATCGGTCCCTTGGTGATCGTCCTAAAGAGGTTCGACTGGATATCATTCATACTCACCAAAAGATGTGTAAGATTTTATTGTCATGGAGTGCCTTGTTTATCTCTCAGTATCAGTACCTCCAACCATAGCCTTGACCCTTTTATCCTCAGGATCAGTGTAGTTGTTGGAACGAGGTGTCGGACTCAGCAATGTATTTGTTTACATTTTAATACATGTTTATTGTTCCTCCTTTGCTGTGTTGTTTTAGAAAATCATTGGACTAACAGTTTGAAGTCATTGAACTACTTCCAAAAGTTGTGTCGACATCAACAGGATTACGATTTCAGTGCAATATGATGCTGGATGACCTTATCACGATAACCCATGATTATAAACCATTATAAACACAGAATCAACAAAAACATCTGCGACACGCACCTGGCGCATGGCTACAATTCTCAAATAAATCTGATCAAGGGTGGGGAAATCTGAAATATCTGAAAGGGAAGACAAATTTATGACAGAGTCATGAAATTCTGCAACAGCAACATGCACAGAAATGACCTCCGTATAAAAAAAGTATCACCACCACTACTCGCGTGTTTCCCCGCAGAAGAACATGCATTATGCTAGTGCCATTTTCTGCAAGAAAAGGCTTGCACATCAATGCGTATAATACGGTATTGATATGATTAACTAAGAGTACATAAACCTCTTGATATGATGTGAAGGCCATCATTCTAGACCTTATTCGATAAACGTCACAATCACGTGAACCGGGGTCCCGGGAACCAGGGAGTGGCAAAAGATCTGCGCTCAGTGCACAGTGGACTCTGTGTGCGAACATAGGAGTAGATAAATACCGTCTTTTACTACTCTTTTGTACGAACTGGGCCTTTCTTGCCACTCGTTTCTCGTACGCGTGCCCTAGCTTATGACAAATCCCTGGAGGCGAGTCCAAAAATCAGGTTATCGAATAAGGTCTATACATATAGGGCATTCCATTGATTGGTGACAGAAAAACAAAAGAAATTATAGCAATAAAAACTGCTTAATGGCAGTTTTCTAAAAAAAGTTATTGTGTTCTAGTCCATGGACCCCGTCTAAAAAGTAAGAAATTAACGAAATGTGATAGTTGAAAATTAAAATTTCACACAAAACCTCACAATAATCACACACAGAATTACACTTTTCGCCTCCGCAAAAGCGGTGGACACTTCTCATGTGTGACCATGGTGACCGCGGCCTAAGGGCCCGGTCCCACATGCACTTGAGAGTTGCGGATCCGCTGCAGCGCTAGCGGTGTCGCAACAGCGTGTATCACCATGGAAACTGCGAGTAGCGGAACTTCCGCCGTGGCGGAAAGTTCAAATCCGCTACTCCAAAATATTTGGAGCGCATACTCTCCTGCGGAAGTTCCGCTCCTGCGACACTCCGACATAGTGAGCGATTTGTGTTGTTCGATTTTATTTTCGATCATGAAGTGGACAGTTTGACTTTAGTCAGAGCAGCTACGGCTATAGTAACTGTTGTACATGTATGTTGAAGTCAAGACTCGTTTGGCCAAGGGATGAAGAGAGACACGGAGCGATAGGTGGATAGCCGAGAAGCTGAAACCGACGGCTGCGGCGTCGGCCAAAGACCAAATCCCGGACCTGTGAGCAGCCAAGCATGGCCATAATGTAAAACCACGCAGGGGGACCACTGTGATGTAGGTCAAGCAAGAGCGATACATGTACCACTATTACCAGTATCTGTAGCAGTTATCATTGCCATTGGTTATCGTCGACGTGCTGCTCAACAAGTTCGTACTAGTATTCAGCAACAAAATGTCGCTGCGGTCTCCATTGCCTGTCGACAACGTCTCGCCAATCGACCTCTAACTGTTACCCAACGGAAAATCCATTCTTTCAGATTACTAGTATAGTATACAGAACAAAGACTCAAAGTCAACAATACCGAACTCACGACATGTAACTAATGCTTGATACTCAACAAAAACAACGATTTGTCCAACACCTACATGTAGTATCTACATCAACAGTACATCAGATTCAGTGCTGCGTTGATGTGTCCACAAAGGACGAAACAGTTCTGTCCACGACACAGTACTGTGCTGACTGTACACCATCAGTAGATATACAGTCCGTGCACGCGTACTTCGAAGTGAAAGCATGCTTGAGTTGCAGGAGAGCTGCACTGAGCTTTTTTTGGAAGTCAGAGAGGCGCGCTCGCTTCGTTCGCCGTGCACGCGTGAACATGTGAGACCACGCGATCGAGCATTTTGTCGCAGGAGAGGTGCGACACCACTCCCGCAAAACCTTGTCGCACCAGCGGATCCGCCACTGCACTGCATGTGGGACCGGGCCCTTAGGCCCCGGTCACACATGCACTTTTTTTGGCGGTTCCGCCAAAGCGTAACTTACGCTTCCGCCGTTGCCTCGGCAACGGCGGAGGCGTAAGTTAGTTACGCTTTGGTGGAAAGTTTGGATTTCGCTACGCCAAAAAAATGCGAGCGGAGCCTCCGCTTTCGCGGATCCGCTTTGGCGGAACCTGCATGGTGATGGCTTTGGAGTTAGGTGTGCTACTTCTGCACTGAGTTCTGGTGTTGTTTGGTTGCTGTTTGGTATTCAGTTTTCATATTGTTCTTCTTTGCCAATGAACTGTACGTTCTGGAGATCTCGCAAACAATACTGCATCGTTATGAGTGGATAATTGATGAGGGAATCCGTCTCCCAATTGGCCCCGATCGCGGACGATCTCCAACTCTCTCCTTAGTAGAGTACTCTGCCACACCCTCACTGCAACTGCAGGCATCCACGCAGTCGCTGGTTCGATGATGGATCATGGAGGAGGCAACGACACCCTGCTATAAAACTATTTGAATTTGATATTGATGTAAACTAAACTAATATTCAAATACACCCGTGCTGGGCCGCAGTGAATGTGCCCCAAATCCACGAGTGTACTTGACAGGAGACATTCAGCAGCCTGTCAGGGATCCACGATAGCTCTACTTGTACAAGCGAAGGTCGCTTCAACTCGGACAAGAAGGAGGCAACGACACCCTGCTATACAACTATTTTGAATTTGATATTGATGTAAACCAAACTATTATTCAAATACATGTACACCTGTACTGGGCCGCAGTGAATGCGCCCCAAATCGACGAGTGTACTTGACAGGAGACATTCAGCAGCCTGTCAGCGATCCACGATAGCTCTACTTGTACAAGCGAAGGTCGCTTCAACTCGGACAAGAACATCTAAAATTTCATAGGACGTGCTGCATTTGCATTCTCTCCGCCAAAGCGGAGCGTTGAGGAGCACAGTAGTCTACATGTATGTGTGACCGTTGCATCGTGTGGTCCGCCAAAGCGGCTGCGGTAGTTCCGCTTTCCGCCTCCGCAAAAGCGGTGCAAGCTTTTCATGTGTGACCGCGGCCTAATGCAGGTTCCGCCAAAGCGGAGGCTCCGCTCGCATTTTTTGGCGTAGCGAAATCCAAACTTTCGGCCAAAAAAAGTGCATGTGTGACCGGGGCTAAAAAACACAGCCTTTGGTCGTACCACTTCCAAAACCCCTCCTAGAGTCCTACGCCCCTATGACAGAGCAGTGGAGCTCGATCGCCACCAATTTATTTTGTCACCCTAGCTCGCTGCGGTGCTGAACGTGTGTGCTGTTGATTTCTAAGTTCTAGTTGGACCCCTGCGACAGGTCCTGTTCGTTTTGCTTAGCACTCTGGAATGGATTGGTGCTGGTGGCGTGGGAAAAGCGAAACGCATTCCGTCCTGTGTGCAATCGCCATCCTGCTGTTGCCAGTTTGTTCGGCCGTTTCTCTGCCATTCTCCGAGCCAAGAGTACTCACTCGTGATGGCTTAGGCGAACAAACACCGCTGTTCCCAGCAGCCGGGCAGCAGCAGTGGCAAAACGAGGAGCTGGAGCTGGATCGCCATGTGAGGCAGACTAGCACCGCGGTATGCAAGCCCCAGGTGACCGGGATCCGGTTCGTCCAACAGGGCGCCGTGCCGGCCATCTCGACAGAGGAGGATGGCGCGGTTACCGTGGCAACGTTCAAGGATTCGGAACCTCGCACGGGTGTGTTGCTGGAACTGTTTGGGCTGTGTCTGGACGACGTGTACTCCATTGTATTCCCGCGACCGGAGGGCGAGACGTGTGCGAACCGGTTTGGGCCCTACTACCTCGACCCTGCCCGGGACCAGAACTCGACGGTGCAGCGCACGTTTCGACTGGACCTGGTCGACGGGCGTGAACCGGACTACAACGAGGTGTATCATCTTTGCACTGGCTACGAAGGTGACGACGCCGTGGATGGCTTGCTGCGCCAGGGAGATCTTGTTAAGGTATGCCCCATAGGCATTTAAGAACAAAGGACCATAGGTTTACAAGTTAACCGTAGTTGTCCAACACTGGCAATTATAAGCTTGACATTGATGAGGCATGACGTGCAACAGTCGACACAACAATAACCCTTTGGTCCTTTCTTCTTAATTTTATTCCTTGGTTCTCCACCCGAGTTTAATCCATAGGCATTTGGCGTTTCATTCACCCCTTGTCTCCTAGTATTTGATATGCAGCTGATAATTTAGTCAGGGGTAAATGCAGTTGGATCCCGGGACGGATACCCTCATGCCGTCAATGCCTTTTATGCATCTTGTTCTCGCGTACTTTAAAGGGGAAGTTAAGGCAAAAATCAAAATTTCACCAGTTGTAGTCTTCGGGGTGCTGAGTCGAATGGTCTTGGTCCGAGAAAGCTGAGACGCTCCCTTCCTACTTGAATCCCAATCGAACTCGCGCACTTCCACCGAAACTGGGTGACCGCGCCCTACGAGATGGGGATTTGTATGCAAAATGTCACTAAAAGCGCCATTTCGTTCTTATAAAAGCACGGATGACCGCGATTGGCCCATATGTTGTAGTCTTTTGGACGCTGAGTCGACTGGTTTTGGTCCGAAAAGGCTGCGATGCAGCGTTCCTCCTTTATTCCCAATCGAACATGGTTGAAGAAGCGGTCACGTGCTCCTGGGTGCCAAAATCACCTGGTCACCACGCCAGCAGGCGACAACTTTCACACCAAGGTTCAACTCGAGGTCAACTCGAGTGACAGGACTGCACCCAAAAAAGGTCAAAACAGGCTGTAAGTTGTACCCTGCAGGCACGGTGACCAGGTGACTGGCGTACGCAGGAGCACGTGACCGCTTGTTCTACCATGTTCGATTGGGAATTAGGGGCGAACGCTGCATCGCAGCCTTTTCGGACCAAAACCAGTCGACTCAGCGACCAAAAGACTATAACATATGGGCCAATCGCGGTGATCCGTGCTTTTATAAGAACGAAATGGCCCTTTTAGTGACATTTTGCATACAAATCCCCATCTAGTAGGGCGCAGTCACCCAGTTTCGGTGGAAGTGCGCGAGTTCGATTGGGATTCAAGTAGGAAGGGAGCGTCTCAGCTTTCTCGGACCAAGACCATTCGACTCAGCACCCTGAAGACTACAACTGGTGAAATTTTAATTTTTGCCTTAACTTCCCCTTTAATGCTGAGGTGAAGTGAGCCCATAAGCGTTGTCAAAACTTGTTATTTCAAAGTCCACCCAGAGTCTGGGGATTTCAGGGGGTGTCGGCCGTTGGGCGGTTCAATAGCCAATTGAGTCCTATTTCCAAGATTCTTTCGGGTCTCTCCCCTCTCCCCTCTCCCCCTCTCCTAGAGAGACCCACATGATTAGTTGTCATGGTTTTGGCAGTGAGCAAATACAAGTGCAAGTGTGCGAGTGCACGTGTGTGAGAGGAAGAGAGAGAGAGAGAGAGAGAGAGAGAGAGAGAGAATGTGTATTTTTATTTTCGAATGAGTTCGCATTAAATCTCTCTCTTTCTCTCTCTCTCTCTCTCTCTCTCCCTCCCTCCCTCCCTCCCTCCCTCCCTCCCTCCCTCTCTCTCTCTCTCTCTCTCTCTCTCTCTCTCTCTCTCTCTCTCTCATTCTTTCTCTGTCTCTCTCTCCTTCCCCCCCGCACACCCTTATGGTTGTTTATATCCACTCTTGACATGCCTCTACAAGTAATTTGTCTTCTCCCATTCTCTGCACAACGCTCATCTAGGTGAAGTTCTTGGTCACCTCTAGCATTCTGCCCATATGGGCGTCCGGTCTGCTGGTTTTCTTATT